>NC_080378.1:44637709-44793228 GCF_014773155.1 Arachis stenosperma | reverse complement strand
TTATGCCATGGTATTGAGCACCAAGTTCTTGGGGCCATTACTAGGGATTATTTGAGTTGTGAAAAGTAGTGATCACAATTTCGCACACCAGGATCCTGTGGGGTCCATAGATCCTGAGGTGTCAAGGATAATTCATCCCTGCACCAAGTGGCGAGCAAAAATGCTCCTACTACCAATCCTGGCGTTAAACACCGGGCTGGTGCCCATTTCTGGCGTTTAACGCCAGCTTGGTGCCCATTCTGGCGTTTAACGCCAGTGGTGCCCCTTTCTGGCGTTAACGCCCAGAATGGTGCAGACTGGGCGTTAACGCCCATTTGCTGCCCTTACTGGCGTTTAAACGCTAGCAAGGTTTTCCTCCAGGGTGTGCTATTTTTCTTTCTGTTTTTCATTCTGTTTCTGCTTTTTCAATTGAATTTGTGACTTCCCATGATCATCAACCTATAGAAAACATAAAATAACAAAGGAAAATAATAAATATAACATTGGGTTGCCTCCCAACAAGCGCTTCTTTAATGTCAGTAGCTTGATAGTGGGCTCTCATGGAGCCTCAAGATGTTCAGAGCAATGTTGGAACCTCCAACACCAAACTTAGAGTTTGAATGTGGGGGTTCAACCCAAACTTAGAAGTTGGTGGTGGCCTCCCAACACCAAACTTAGAGTTTGACTGGGGGCTCTGTTTGACTCTGTTTCGAGAGAAGCTCTTCATGCTTCCTCTCTATGGTTACAGAAGGAGAACCTTGAGTCTTATAGTTTTTGCACTGTCTGCAAGCCACGGAGCTTCCTGAATAGCAAACAATTGCTCATCCGGAAAGGTTTCAGAGATCTCAGTAGGAGGGAGGGATGCTCCTGCTACTGGTTCTATCCGGGACAGGTGATCAGCCACTTGATTGTCTGTTCCTTTTCTGTCTCTTATTTCTATATCAAACTCTTGCAGAAGCAACACCCATCTTATGAGCCTGGGTTTTGAATCCTGCTTTGTGAGTAGATATTTAAGAGCAGCATGGTCAGTGTACACAATCACTTTTGATCCTACTAAATAAGATCTGAACTTGTCAATGGCATAAACCACTGCAAGTAACTCCTTTTCTGTGGTTGTGTAGTTCTTCTGTGCATCATTTAGAATACGGCTGCCATAATAAATGACGTGCAGAAGCCTACCATGCCTTTGTCCCAGTACTGCACCAATAGCATAGTCACTGGCATCAAACATTAGTTCAAATGGTAATGTCCAGTCTGGTGCAGAGATGACTGGTGCTGTGACCAGCTTAGCTTTCAGAGTTTCAAACGCCTGCAGACACTCATTATCAAAAATAAATGGAGTGTCAGCAGCTAGCAGATTACTCAGAGGTTTGGCAATTTTTGAAAAATCCTTTATAAACCTTCTGTAGAATCCTGAATGCCCCAGAAGCTTCTGATTGCCTTAACATTGGTAGGTGGTGGTAATTTTTCAATTACTTCAACTTTAGCTTAATCCACCTCTATTCCTTTGTTTGAAATTTTATGCCCAAGAACAATTCCTTCAGTCACCATAAAGTGACATTTTTTCCCAGTTTAAAACTAGGTTGGTCTCTTGGCATCTTTTTCAGAACAAGTGCTAGATGGTTAAGGTAGGAGCTGAATGAGTCTCCAAATATTGAAAAGTCATCCATGAAGACTTCCAGAAATTTCTCTACCATATCTGAGAAGATAGAGAGCATGCACCTTTGAAAGGTCGCAGGTGCATTGCACAGACCAAAAGGCATCCTTCTGTAGGCAAATACTCCAGAAGGACATGTAAATGCTGTTTTCTCTTGGTCCTGAGGATCTACTGCAATTTGGTTGTAACCTGAGTAGCCGTCCAAAAAGCAGTAGTATTCATGATCTGCTAGTCTCTCTAGCATCTGGTCTATGAATGGTAAAGGAAAATGATCCTTTCTGGTGACTGTATTGAGCCTTCTATAGTCAATACACATGCGCCACCCTGTAACTGTTCTTGTAGGAACTAGTTCATTCTTTTCATTATGAACCACTGTCATGCCTCCCTTCTTAGGGACAACGTGGACAGGGCTCACCAGGGGCTATCAGAAATAGGATAAATAATCCCAGCCTCTAGTAACTTAGTGACCTCTTTCTGCACCACCCTCCTTCATGGCGGATTTAGCCGCCTTTGTGGTTGAACCACTGGCTTAGCATCATCCTCCAATAGGATCTTGCATGCATCTTGCTGGGCTAATGCCCTTAAGATCACTTATGGACCACCCAAGAGCTGTCTTGTGTGTCCTTAGCACTTGAATTAGTGCTTCTCTTCCTGTGGATTAGCGAGCTTATGATCACTGAAAAAGTGTCACCTTCTCCCAGAAATGCATATTTCAGGGATGGTGGTAGTGGATTAAGCTCTGGTTTAGGAGGCTTATCTTCTTCCTGAGGAATTTTCAGAATTTCTTTTATTTCCTTTAGTTCCTCCAGATCAGGCTGAACATCTTTAAAGATGTCATCTAGCTCTGATTCAAGACTTTCAGTCATATTGACCTCCTCCACCAAAGAGTCAATAGTATCAGTGCTCATGCAGTCATTTGATGTGTCTGGATGCTGCATAGCTTTGACAACATTCAACTTGAACTCATCCTCATTGACTCTCAGGGTTATTTCCCCCTTTTGTACATCAATGAGAGTTCGTCCAGTTGCTAGGAAAGGTCTTCCTAGAATGAGAGTTGCACTCTTGTGCTCCTCCATTTCCAGCACTACAAAGTCAGTTGGAAAGGCAAATGGCCCAACCTTGACAATCATGTCCTCAATTATGCCTGATGGATATTTAATGGAGCCATCAGCAAGTTGGAGGCATATCCGGGTTGGTTTGACTTCTTCAGTCAACCCAAGCTTTCTGATAGTGGATGCAGGTATTAGATTGATGCTTGCTCCAAGGTCACACAGGGCTGTCTTGGTGCAAGCTCCTTCAAATGTGCATGGTATCATAAAGCTTCCTGGATCTTGAAGCTTTTCTGGTAAGCTTTTCAGAATGACTGCACTGCATTCTTCAGTGAGAAATACTTTTTCAGTTTCTCTCTAATCCTTCTTATGACTTAAAATCTCTTTCATGAACTTAGCATAAGAAGGTATTTGCTCAAGTGCCTCTGCAAACGGAATCTTTATTTCAAGAGTCCTTAGGTAGTCTGTAAAGAGGGCAAATTGCTTATCCTGCTCCGCTTGGCGGAGTTTCTGAGGATAAGGCATCTTGGCTTTATATTCTTCAACCTTAGTTGCTGCAGGTTTATTCCTTACAGAAGTAGTTGGAGAAGCCTTTTTAGAGGGGTTACTATCAGTACTCTCAGGTGTCTGATTCCCTATTGGCATTTGAACGCCAGGATTGGGTGGAAAATGGGCGTTTAACGCCAACTTTTCCCCCTTTTCTGGCGTTTGAACGCCAGAACTGGGTAGGGAATGGGCGTTTAACGCCAGCTTTCCCCCTTTTCTGGCGTTTGAACGCCAAGAGTATTCCTCTCTGGGCTCTTACTGTCCTCAGAGGGATTTTGGATAGTGATGTGGCTATCCTCTGTCAATTGTTCCTTTACTGACTTTTTGCTACTTTGAGCGGTGTTATTCAGTGTCATCCCACTCCTCAGTTGAACTGCTTGGCATTCTTCTATTATCTGTTTAGATAGCTGCTGTTTTGCCTGATTCAACTGTGATTCCATGTTCTTGTTAGCAATTTTAGTCTCTTGGAGCATCTCTTTAAATTCTACTAACTGTTTTGTCATCAGGTGTAGTTGTTGAGTAAGCTCAACCATCTGTTCTTGAGGATTAGGATCAGTGGCTAATGCCATAACTTCTTCTTTTGTAGATGACTCATGGCTAGAGTACAAATGTTGATTTCTAGCAATAGTATCTATAAGCTCTTGAGCCTCTTCAATAGTCTTCCTCATATGTATAGATCCACCAGCTGAGTGGTCTAGAGACATCTGAGCTTTTTCTGTAAGCCCATAGTAAAAGATGTCCAACTACACCCACTCTGAAAACATTTCAGAGGGGCATTTTCTCAGCATACCTCTATACCTCTCCCAGGCATTATAAAGGGATTCATTATCCTCTTGTTTAAAGCCTTGGATGTCCAGCCTTAGCTGTGTCATCCTTTTTGGAGGGTAAAATTGATTCAGGAATTTGTCTGATAACTGTTTCCATGTCTTTATGCTTGCTGTAGGTTGATTATTCAACCACCTCTTAGCTTGATCTTTTACAGCAAATGGAAACAGTAATAGTCTGTAGACATCCTGATCCACCTCTTTATCACGTACTGTGTTAGCAATTTGTAAGAATTGTGCCAGAAACTCAGTAGGTTCTTCCTGTGGAAGACCGGAATACTGGCAATTTTGCTGCACTATGATAATGAGTTGAGGATTTAGCTCAAAGCTGCTTGCTTTAATGGGAGGTATACAGATGCTACTCCTATATGCAGCTGTAATGGGGTTAGCATATGACCCCAGAGTCCTTCTGGACTGCTCAATTCCACTTAGGTCCATGATGGAGAAAGGGAAATGATATAGATTGCAAGTAGATTATTTAATTTTTTATTTTTTTATTTTTTTTTAAAGTGACCGAAAAAATATAAAATAAAATAAATAAAGAATAAAATAAAATTTCGAAAATTAACAGAAAATAAGATCAAAGCAAATTGAAAACTGAATCAATTAGTTACTTAAAAAGATTTTGGAATTAGCAATTAAAAAGATATGATTGAGAATTATTTTGAAAAAGATATGATTGAGAAGATATGATTGCAAATAAAAATGATTGAAAAGATATGATTTGAAAATCTTTGACTAATTTAATGCAAAATTTCGAAAATTATGAGTAAAACAAGGAAGGATTTTTTTTTATTTTTAAATTTAATGAGGAAAGAGAAAAACAACAGAACGACACTAAACTTAGAAATTTTAGATCAAAACAAAGAGAACAAACAGAAAACTTTGAATGTCAAGATGAACACCAAGAATACTTTGAAGATCAAGATGAACACCAAGAACAAATTTTTGAAAAATTTTTAAGTGAATAAAAGCACAAAAGACACCAAACTTAAAATTTTTAGAAAATCAAACACAAATTTTCGAAAACTTAAAGGAAAACACAAAGAAGACACCAAACTTAAAATATAAAACAAACTCAAATAAAAGACTCTAAACCAACAAAAATAAAACAGTCCTAATCTAAGCAACAAGATAAACCGTCAGTTGTCCAAACTCGAACAATCCCTGGCAACGGCGCCAAACTTGGTGCACGAAATTGCAATCACACTTTGCAATCCCGCACAACTAACCAGCAAGTGCACTGGGTCGTCCAAGTAATACCTTACGTGAGTAAGGTCGATCCCACGGATATTGTCGGCTTGAAGCAAGCTATGGTTACCTTGTAACTCTTAGTCAGGATATCAAAGATTATCAGGATTGATTGTAAAAAGCAAAAGAACATAGAACGGGTACTTGAATTACAGTGATGGAGAATAGGTTGAGGTTTTGGAGATGCTCTGTCTTCTGAACCTCTGCTTTCCTACTGTCTTCTTCTTCAAACACGCAAGGCTCCTTCCATGGCAAGCTGTATGTAGGGTTTCACCGTTGTCAATGGCTACCTCCCATCCTCTCAGTGGAAATGTTCAACGCACCCTGTCATGGCACGGCTATCCAGCTGTCGGTTCTCGATCATGTCGGAATAGAATCCAGTGATTCTTTTGCGTCTGTCACTAACGCCCCACAATCGCGAGTTTGAAACTCGTCAAAGTCATTTAATCATTGAATCCTACTCAGAATACCACAGACAAGGTTTAGACCTTCCGGATTCTCTTGAATGCCGCCATCAATTCTAGCTTATACCACGAAGATTCTGATTAAGGAATCCAAGAGATATCTACTCAATCTAAGGTAGAACGGAGGTGGTTGTCAGGCACGCGTTCATAGTTGAGAATATGATGAGTGTCACGGATCATCACATTCATCCGGGTTAAGAACAAGTGATATCTTAGAACGGAAGCAAGCATGATTGAATAAGAAACAGTAGTAATTGCATTAATCCATCAAGACACAACAGAGCTCCTCACCCCCAACCATGGGGTTTAGAGACTCATGCTGTAAAAGGTACAATGAGAAACGTGTAAAGTGTCATGAGGTACAGATACAATGTCAAAAGATCCTATTAATAGTGAACTAGTAACCTAGGGTTTACAGAAATGAGTAAATGACAGAAAAATCCACTTCCGGGCCCACTTGGTGTGTGCTTGGGCTGAGCGATGAAGCATTTTCGTGTAGAGACTCTTCCTAGAGTTAAACGCCAGCTTTTGTGCCAGTTTGGGCGTTTAACTCCAATTTTTATGCCAGTTCCAGCGTTAAACGCTGGGAATTTTGAAGCTAATTTGCAACACGGGCAAAGTATGGACTATTATACATTGCTGGAAATCCCAGGATATCTACTTTCCAACGCCATTGAGAGCGCGCCAATTGGGCTTCTGTAGCTCCAGAAAATCCACTTCGAGTGCAGGGAGGTCAGAATCCAACAGCATCTGCAGTCCTTTGCAGCCTCTGAATCAGATTTTTGCTCAGGTCCCTCAATTTCAGCCAAAAAATACCTGAAATAACAGAAAAACACACAAACTCATAGTAAAGTCCAGAAAAGTGAATTTTAATTAAAAACTAATAAAAATATACTAAAAACTAACTAAATCATACTAAAAACAATGCCAAAAAGCGTATAAATTATCCGCTCATCAAGATCCCACTCATCATGAAATCCCTGAGATGCCTCAAGGGATGCACTTTCCTCCACAAAACCATTTGGAGCAAATCAACACCTCCCTAGGAGAATTGAGTTCCAACATGGGATAACTAAGGGTGGAGCACCAAGAACATTCCATCCTCCTCCATGAAATTAGAGAAGATCAAAGAATCATGAGAGAGGAGCAACAAAGGCAAGGAAGAGACATTGAGGAGCTCAAGCACTCCATAAGATCTTCAAGAGGAAGAACAAGCCGCCATCACTAAGGTGGACCCGTTCTTTAATCTCCTTGTTATTTATTTTTCTATTTTTTTCGAAAAATCATGCTTATGTTTATCTATGTTTGTGTCTTATGATCATTAGTGTCTTAGTGTCTATGCCTTAAAGTTATGAATGTCCTATGAATCCATCACCTTTCTTAAATGAAAAATGTTCTTAAATGAAAAAAAGAAGAATTGCATGAATTTTGAATTTTATAACAGATTAATTATTTTGATGTGGTGGCAATACTTTTGGTTTCTGAATGTATGCTTGAACAGTGCATATGTCTTTTGAATTTGTTGTTCATGAATGTTGGCTCTTTGAAAGAATGATGAAAAAGGAGACATGTTACTGAGGATCTAAAAAATCATAAAAATGATTCTTGAAGCAAGAAAAAGCAGTGAATACAAAAAATAAATAAATAAATAAATAAATAAAGTTGTGATCCAAGGCAAAAAGAGTGTGCTTAAGAACCCTGTACACATCTAATTGGGGACTCTAGCAAAGCTGAGTCACAATCTGAAAAAGGTTCACCCAATTATGTGTCTGTGGCATGTATGTATCCGGTGGTAATACTGGAAGACAGAGTGCTTTGGGCCACGGCCAAGACTCATAAAGTGGCTGTGTTCAAGAATCATCATACTTAACTAGGAGAATCAATAACACTATCTGGATTCTGAGTTCCTATAGAAGCCAATCATTCTGAATTTCAAAGGATAGAGTGAGATGCCAAAACTGTTCAGAGGCAAAAAGCTAAAAGCCCCGCTCATCTAATTAATACTGATCTTCATAGATGCTTTTGGAATTCATTGCATATTCTCTTCTTTTTATCTTATTTGATTCTCAGTTGCTTGGGGACAAGCAACAATTTAAGTTTGGTGTTGTGATGAGTGGATAATTTATACGCTTTTTGGCATTGTTTTTAGTATGTTTTTAGTATATTTTAGTTAGTTTTTATTATATTTTTATTAGTTTTAGTTAAAATTCACTTTTCTGGACTTTACTATAAGTTTGTGTATTTTTCTGTGATTTCAGGTATTTTCTGACTGAAATTGAGGGACTTGAGCAAAAATCTGATTCAGAGGCTGAAAAGGACTGCAGATGCTGTTGGATTCTGACCTCCCTGCACTCGAAGTGGATTTTCTAGAGCTACACATACCCAATTGGCGCGCTCTCAACTGCGTTGGAAAGTAGACATCCTGGGCTTTCCAAAAATGTATAATAGTTCATACTTTGCCCGAGATTTGATGGCCCAAAACGGTGTTCCAAATCAGCTCAAAACTGCCCGGCGTTAAACGCCGGAACTGGCACAAGAATGGGAGTTAAACGCCCAAATTGGCACAAAAGCTGGCGTTTAACTCCAAGAAAAGTCTCTACACATGAAAGCTTCAATGCTCAGCCCAAGCACACACCAAGTGGGCCCGGAAGTGGATTTTTATGTGATTTACTCATCTTTGTAAACCCTAGGCTACTAGTTTTCTACAAATAGGACCTTTCACTATTGTATTTTCATCTTTAGATCTTTGAATCTTTTGATCATGTTTTGGGGGCTGGCCTCACGGCCATGCCTAGACCTTGTTCTTATGTATTTTCAACGGCGGAGTTTCTACACACCATAGATTAAGGTGTGGAGCTCTGCTGTACCTCGAGTATTAATGCAATTACTATTGTTCTTCTATTCAATTTAGCTTATTCTTGTTTTAAGATATCACTTGTTCTTCAACTTGATGAATGTAATGATCCGTGACACTCATCATCATTCTCACCTATGAACGTGTGCCTGACAACCACCTCCGTTCTACCCTAGATTGAGTGGATATCTCTTGGATTCCTTAATCAGAATCTTCGTGGTATAAGCTAGAATTGATGGCGGCATTCAAGAGAATCCGAAAGGTCTAAACCTTGTCTGTGGTATTCTGAGTAGGATTCAAGGATTGAATGACTGTGACGAGCTTCAAACTCCTGAAGGCTGGGCGTTAGTGACAGACGCAAAAGAATCACTGGATTCTATTCCAACCTGATTGAGAACCAACAGATGATTAGCCGTGCTGTGAAAGAGTGCCATTGACAACGGTGATGCCCAACATACAGCTTGCCATGGAAAGGAGTAAGAAGGATTGGATGACGACAGTAGGAAAGCAGAGAGACGGAAGGGATAGAGCATCTCCATACGCTTATCTGAAATTCTCACCAATGAATTACATAAGTATCTCTATCTTTATTTTATGCTTTATTCATAAATCATCTATAACTATTTAAATCTGCCTGACTGAGATTTACAAGGTGACCATAGCTTGCTTCATACCAACAATCTTCGTGGGATCGACCTTTACTCGCGTAAGGTTTATTACTTGGACGACCCAGTGCATTTGTTAGTTAGTTGTGCGAAGTTGTGATAAAGAGTTGAGATTACAATTGAGCGTACCATGTTAATGGCACCATTGATGATCATAATTTCGTGCACCATGTTTTTGGCACTGTTGCCGGGGATTGTTGAGTTTGGACAACTAACGGTACATCTTGTTGCTCAGATTAGGTATTTTTTTCAGAGTTCTTAAGAATGAATTCTAAAGCTTTAGACAAACATTGCATGATTCTTGGAATTCTCATTAAGAATTTTGATATCTTTATTTTCTTTTCCACTTAATTTTCGAAAAAAAAACAAAAAAAATTACAAAATCATAAAAACCAAAAATATTGTATGCTTCTTGTTGAGTCTAGTGTCTCATTTTATGTTTGGTGTCAATTGCATGTTTCTGTTCTTCTGCGTTTTTCGAATTCATTCATGTGTCTTAATTGATCTTCAAGTTGTTCTTGATGATTTCCTTGTTCTGATCTTTAAATTCTCTTATTTTGTGTGTTTTGTTGTGTCTCATATGCATTCTCATTTTGTTAGTGTCAATAGTATACAAACTTCTAAGTTTGGTGTCTTGCATGCATTGTTTATTTGATCTTAGTCTCATTATTAAAAATCCAAAAAAATTTTAATTTGTGTCTTTTCAAGTCAATAATATAGAGAATTGAAGATTCGGAACATATAGTAGAGGAATTACACAGAAAAAGTTGGGCATTCAAAACGCCCAGTGAGGAAGGAAAACTGACGTTTAAACGCCAGCTAGGGCACCTGGCTGGGCGTTTAACGCCCAAAAGGGTAGTGTATTGGGTGTTAAACGCCAGAATGGATACCATTCTGGGCGTTTAACGCCAGGATGGCACAAGAGGGAAGATTCTTTTTAATTCAAATTTTTTTCAAGTTTTCAAAAATTTTCAAAATCAAATTTTTTTCAAATCAAATCTCTTCAATCATATATTTTCAAATTCAATTTCTTTCCATTTTAAAAAATAGTTGCTAACAATTAAAGATTTGATTCAACATTTCAAGTATGTTGCCTTTTCTGTTGAGAAAGGTTTAATGTCTGAATCATATCTTTCTTGTTAGGTAGGTCATTATTTTTTTAAAAAAATCAAATCTTTTTAAATTGTTTTTCAAATCATATATTCTCAATCACATCTTTTTAAAACCATATCTTTTCAATCATATCTTTTTGATTTCTAATTTCAAAATTTTTTTCAAAAATCACTTGATTTCTTTTTCCACTCTTAGTTTTCGAAAATCAATTAGTATTTTTCAAAATGTTTTTAAAATGTTTTTAATTTATTTTCGAAAATTTCTTCCCCTCTTCTCACATCCTTCTATTTATGGACTAACACTCCTCCTCAATGCACAATTCGAACTCCATCTTTCTTGATAAGTTCGAATTCTTCTACCTCTTCCTTCTATTTTTCTATTCCTCTAACACCTCAAGGAATCTCTATACTGTGACATAGAGGATTCCATATTTTCTTGTTCTCTTCTCTTTCATATGAGCAGGAGCAAAGACAAAAGCATTCTTGTTGAGGCTGACCCTAAACCTAAAAGGACCTTGAAGCAAAAGCTAAGAGAAGCTAAAGCACAACTCTCTGTAGAGGACCTAACAGAAATCTTCAAAGAAGAAGACATGGCAGCCGAAAACAACAACAATGCCAACAATGCAAGGAAGGTGCTGGGTGACTTTACTGTACCTACTCCCGACTTCTATGGGAGAAGCATCTCTATCCCTGCCATTGGAGCAAACAACTTTGAGCTTAAGCCTCAATTAGTTTCTCTAATGCAACAAAATTCCAAGTTCCATGGACTTCCATTAGAAGATCCTCATCAGTTTTTAGCTGAATTCTTCCAAATCTGTGACACTGTCAAGACTAATGGGGTTGACCCTGAGGTCTACAGACTTATGCTATTCCCTTTTGCTGTAAGAGACAGAGCTAGGATATGGTTGGACTCACAACCTAAAGAAAGCCTGAACTCTTGGGAAAAGCTAGTCAATGCCATCTTGGCAAAGTTCTTTCCGCCTCAAAAATTGAGTAAGCTTAGAGTGGATGTCCAAACCTTCAGACAGAAGGAAGGTGAATCCCTCTATGAAGCTTGGGAAAGATACAAACAATTGATCAGAAAGTGTCCCTCTGATATGCTTTCTGAATGGAGCATCATAGGTATCTTCTATGATGGTCTGTCTGAACTGTCCAAGATGTCATTGGATAGCTCTGCTGGAGGATCTCTTCATCTGAAGAAGATGCCTACAGAAGCTCAAGAACTCATTGAAATGGTTGCAAATAACCAATTCATGTACACTTCTGAAAGGAATCTTGTGAACAATGGGACGAATCAGAAGAAAAGAGTTCTTGAGATTGATACTCTGAATGCCATATTGGCACAGAACAAAATATTGACTCAACAAGTCAATATGATTTCTCAAAGTCTGTCTGTAATACAAGTTGTACCAGGCAGTACTAAGGATGCTTTATCTGAAGAAGAAGCTTATGATCCTGAGAACCCTTCAATGGAAGAGGTGAATTACATAGGAGAACCCTATGGAAACACCTATAATTCTTCATGGAGAAATCATCCAAATCTCTCATGAAAGGACCAACAGAGACCTCAACAAGGTTTCAACAACAATAATGGTGGAAGAAACAGGTTTAGCAATGGCAAGTCTTTTCCATCATCTTCTCAGCAACAGACAGAGAATTCTAAGCAGAGCAACTCTGACTTAGCAACCATGGTCTCTGATCTAATCAACGCCACTCAAAGTTTCATGACTGAAATAAGGTCCTCCATTAGGAATTTGGAGGCACAAGTGGGACAGCTAAGTAAGAAAGTTACTGAACTCCCTCCTAGTACTCTTCCAAGCAATATAGAAGAAAATCCAAAAGGAGAGTGCAAGGTCATCAACATGGCCGAATTTGGAGAGGAGGAAGAGGCAGTGATCACCATTGAGGAAGACCTCAATGGACATCCACTGGCCTCCAATGAGTTCCCTAATGAGAAACCATGGGAATCTGAGGCTCACACTGAGACCATAGAGATTCTATTGATTTACTTCTGCCATTCATGAGCTCTGATGAGTATTCTTCCTCTGAAGAGGATGAAGATTTCACTGAAGAGCAAGTTGCCAAGTACCTTGGAGCAATCATGAAGCTAAATGACAAGTTATTTGGTAATGAGACTTGGGAGAACGAACCTCCTTTGCTCACCAAAGAACTGGATGACTTGACTAGGCAGAGATTACCTCAAAAGAGACAGGATCCTGGGAAGTTTTCAATACCTTGTACCATAGGCTCCATGACCCTTGAGAAGGCTCTGTGTGACCTAGGGTCAAGCATAAACCTCATGCCTCTCTCTGTAATGGAGAAGCTAGGGATCTTTGAGGTGCAAGCTGCAAGAATCTCACTAGAGGCAGATAATTCAAGAAAATAAGCTTATAGACATGTAGAAGATTTTTTGGTGAAAGTTGAAGACCATTACATCCCTGCTGATTTCATAGTCATAGAGACTGGGAAGTGCATGGATGAATCCATCATCCTTGGCAGACCCTTCCTAGCCACAGCAAAGGCTGTGATTGATGTTGACAGAGGAGAATTGATCATTCAAGTGAATGAAGAATCCCTTGTGTTTAAGGCTCAAGGATATCCCTCTATTACCATGGAGAGGAAGCATGAAGAGCTTCTCTCAAAACAGAGCCAAACAGAGCCCCCACAATCAAACTCTAAGTTTGGTGTTGGGAGGCCACAACCAACTTCTAAGTTTGGTGTTGAACCCCCGCATTCAAACTCTAAGTTTGGTGTTGGGAGGTTCCAACATTGCTCTGAGTATCTGTGAGGCTCCATGAGAGCCCTCTGTCAAGCTACTGACATTAAAGAAGCGCTTGTTGGGAGGTAACCCAATGTTATATTTATCTATTTTCCTTTGTTATTTTATGTTTTCTGTAGGTTGATGATCATGGGAAGTAACAAAATCAATTGAAAAAGCAAAAACAGAATGAAAAACAAAAAAAAAAAACAGCACACCCTGGAGGAAAACCTTGCTGGCGTTTAAACGCCAATAAGGGCAGCAAATGGGCGTTTAACGCCCAGTCTGGCACCATTCTGGGCGTTTAACGCCAGAAAGAGGCACCAGACGGGCGTTAAACGCCAAGAAAGGGCAAGAAGCTGGCGTTAAATGCCAGAAATGGGTACCAGCCTGGCGTTTAACGCCAGAATTGGCATAAAGAGCATTTTTTGCTCACCACTTGGTGCAGGGATGAACTATCCTTGACACCTCAGGATCTGTGGACCCCACAGGATCCCCACCTACCCCACCACTCTCTCTCTTCTTCACCCATTCACCAATCACCTCAACACCTCTTCCCCAAAAGCCCCTCACCTATCAAATCCCACTATTCTCTTCACCACTCACATCCATCCTTCATAAAACCCCAACTACCTCACCATTCAAATTCAAACCACTTTCCCTTCCAAACCCACCCATAATGGCCGAAATCTACCCCTCTCTCCACTCCTATATAAACCCATCTTCACTCCTTCATTTTCACACAACCTAAACACTACTTCTCCCCCTTGGCCGAACCACAAAGCCACCTCCATCTCCTCTATTTCTTCTTCTCTACTCTCTTCTTTCTTCTTTTGCTCGAGGACGAGCAAACCTTCTAAGTTTGGTGTGGTAAAAGCATTTCTTTTTGTTTTTCCATAACCATTTATGGCACCTAAGGCCGGAGAAACCTCTAGAAAGAGGAAAGGGAAGGCAAAAGCTTCCACCTCTAAGTCATGGGAGATGGAGAGATTCATCTCAAGGGTGCATCAAGACCACTTCTATGAAGTTGTGGCCTTGAAGAAGGTGATCCCCGAGGTCCCTTTCAAACTCAAAAAGAGTGAATATCCGGAGATCCGACATGAGATCCGAAGAAGAGGTTGGGAAGTTCTTACCAACCCCATTCAACAAGTCAGAATCTTAATGGTTCAAGAGTTCTATGCCAATGCATGGATCACCAAGAACCATGATCAAAGTGTGAACCCGAATCCAAAGAATTGGCTTACAATGGTTCGGGGGAAATACTTAGATTTTAGTCCGGAAAATGTAAGGTTGGCATTCAACTTGCCCATGATGCAAGGAGATGAACACCCTTACACTAGAAGGGTCAACTTTGACCAAAGGTTGGACCAAGTCCTCATAGACATTTGTGAAGAGGGCGCTCAATGGAAGAGAGATTCAAGAGGGAAGCCGGTTCAACTGAGAAGGCATGACCTCAAGCCCGTGGCTAGGGGATGGTTGGAGTTTATCCAATGCTCAATCATTCCCACTAGCAACCGGTCCGAAGTTACTATAGACCGAGCCATCATGATTCATAGCATCATGATTGGAGAGGAGGTAGAAGTTCATGAGGTTATAGCCCAAGAACTTTATAAGGTGGCGGACAAGTCCTCTACCTTGGCAAGGTTAGCCTTTCCTCATCTCATTTGCCACCTCTGTTATTTAGTTGGAATTGACATAGAGGGAGACATCCTCATTGATGAGGACAAGCCCATCACTAAGAAAAGGATGGAGCAAACAAGAGATCCCACTCATCATGAAATCCCTGAGATGCCTCAAGGGATGCACTTTCCTCCACAAAACTATTCGGAGCAAATCAACACCTCCCTAGGAGAATTGAGTTCCAACATGGGATAACTAAGGGTGGAGCACCAAGAACATTCCATCCTCCTCCATGAAATTAGAGAAGATCAAAGAATCATGGGAGAGGAGCAACAAAGGCAAGGAAGAGACATTGAGGAGCTCAAGCACTCCATAAGATCTTCAAGAGGAAGAACAAGCCGCCATCACTAAGGTGGACCCGTTCTTTAATCTCCTTGTTATTTATTTTTCTATTTTTTTCGAAAAATCATGCTTATGTTTATCTATGCTTGTGTCTTATGATCATTAGTGTCTTAGTGTCTATGCCTTAAAGTTATGAATGTCCTATGAATCCATCACCTTTCTTAAATGAAAAATGTTCTTAAATGAAAAAGAGAAGAATTGCATGAATTTTGAATTTTATAACAGATTAATTATTTTGATGTGGTGGCAATACTTTTGGTTTCTGAATGTATGCTTGAACAGTGCATATGTCTTTTGAATTTGTTGTTCATTGATGAGCGGATAATTTGTACGCTTTTTGGCATTGTTTTTAGTATGTTTCTAGTAGGATTTAGTTAGTTTTTAGTATATTTTTACTAGTCTTTAGTTAAAATTCACTTTTCTGGACTTTACTATGAGTTTGTGTGTTTTTCTGTGATTTCAGGTATTTTCTGGCTGAAATTGAGGGACCTGAGCAAAAAATCTGATTCAGAGACTGAAAAGGACTGCAGATGCTGTTGGATTCTGACCTCCCTACACTCGAAGTGGATTTTCTGGAGCTACAGAAGCCGAATTGGCGCGCTCTCAACGGCGTTGGAAAGTAGACATCCTGGGCTTTCCAGCAATATATGATAGTCTATACTTTGCCCAAGATTTGATGGCCCAAACCGGCGTTCAAAGTCACCTTCAGAATTCCCAGCGTTAAACGCCGGAACTGGCACAAGAATGGGAGTTAAACGCCCAAACTGGCATAAAAGCTGGCGTTTAACTCCAAGAAGAGTCTCTACACGAAAATGCTTCAATGCTCAGCCCGAGCACACACCAAGTGGGCCCGAAAATGGATTTTTATGTCATTTACTCATCTTTGTAATTCTTAAGCTACTAGTTCCCTATAAATAGGACCTTTTACTATTGTATTTTCATCTTTTGATCACTTTAGATCTCTAGATCATCTTCGAACATCTAGTTCTTAGATCAGATCTTGGTTTTTCTGGTTCCCTCTCTGGGGCCGAAACCAATGATCACTTTTGTTCTTATGTATTTTCAACGGTGGAGTTTCTACACACCATAAATTAAGGTGTGGAGCTCTGCTGTACCTCGAGTATTAATGCAATTACTATTGTTCTTCTATTCAATTCAACTTGTTCTTATTCCAAGATATTCATTCGCACTCAAGAACATGATGAATGTGATGATTATGTGACGCTCATCATCATTCTCACTTATGAACAAGTGACTGACAACCACTTCTGTTCTACAAGCAAACAAGGCTCTAATGTTTATCTCTTGGGTTCTTTCACTGGAATCTTCGTGGTATAAGCTAGAATTGATGGCGGCATTCAAGAGAATCCGGAAGGTCTAAACCTTGTCTGTGGTATTCTGAGTAGGATTCAATGATTGAATGACTGTGACGTGCTTCAAACTCGCGATTGTGGGGCGTTAGTGACAGACGCAAAAGAATCACTGGATTCTATTCTGACATGATCGAGAACCGACAGCTGGATAGCCGTGCCGTGACAGGGTGCGTTGAACATTTCCACTGAGAGGATGGGAGGTAGCCACTGACAACGGTGAAACCCTTGCATACAGCTTGCCATGGAAAGGAGTAAGAAGGATTGGATGAAGACAGTAGGAAAGCAGAGAGACGGAAGGGACCAAGCATCTTCATACGCTTATCTGAAATTCCTACCAATGAATTACATAAGTATCTCTATCTTTATCTTTATGTTTTATTCATCATCTATACCCATTTGAGTCTGCCTGACTAAGATTTACAAGGTAACCATAGCTTGCTTCATACCAACAATCTCCGTGGGATCGACCCTTACTCGCATAAGGTTTATTACTTGGACGACCCAGTGCACTTGCTGGTTAGTTGTGCGAAGTTGTGTTTATGCCATGGTATTGAGCACCAAGTCTTTGGAGCCATTACTAGGGATTATTTGAGTTGTGAAAAGTAGTGATCACAATTTCGTGCACCATTCATGAATGTTGGCTCTTGAAAGAATGATGAAAAAGGAGACATGTTGCCGGGGATTGTTTCGTGTATGGACAACTGATGGTTCATCTTGTTGCTTAGATTAGGTAATTTTTTTTTTCACAATTTCTTTAAAAATGAATTCTAGAGTTTCATGATGATCTGTTGAAATCTGGCTGGCTGAGAAGCCATGTCTAATCTTATTGGACCGAGGTTTCAACTTATCATCACAAGAGCTTGTTGATTTCTATCAAACTTGCTATTGGAGCAATGATCTGCTGAGGCTTGGCTGGCCATTGGCCATGTCTAGTGTTTTGGACCGAAGCTTTCTTTGAAAGCTTGGCTGGCTGTGAAGCCATGTCTAATTCCTGGACCGGAGTCTTAGACTAGCATTGCAATGATTCCTGGAATTCAAATTAAGAATTCTAAAACCTTCATTTTCTATTTTCATATAATTTTCGAAAAAAAAACCAACAAAAATTACAAAATCATAAAAACCAAAAATATTTTATATTTCTTGTTTGAGTCTAGTGTCTTATTTTAAGTTTGGTGTCTTGCATGAATTGTTTATTTGATCTTGGTTCTATTTTCAAGTCAATAGTACAGGGAACTGAAGACTCAGAACATGCAGCAGAGGAATTACACAGAAAAAGCTGGGCATTCAAAACGCCCAGTGAAGAAGGACAGACTGGCGTTTAAACGCCAGCCAGGGTGCCTGGTTGGGCGTTTAACGCCCAAAAGGGTAGTGTATTGGGCGTTAAACGCCAGAATGTGCACCATTCTGGGCGTTTAACGCCAGGATAGCACAAGAGGGAAGATTTTGTTTTCACATCAATTTTTTTTCAAGTTTTCAAAGTTTTTCAAAATCAAATCTTTTTCAAATCAAATCTTTTCAATCAAATCTTTTTCAAAATCAATTTCTTTCCCTTTTCAAAGATACTTGCTAACAATTAATGATTTGATTCAACATTTCAAGTATGCTGCCTTTTCTGTTGAGGAGGGTTTAATGTTTGAATCATATCTTTTCTTGTTAGGCAAGTCATTAATTTTTTTTAAAAATCAAATCTTTTTAAAATTGTCTTTCAAATCATATCATTTCAATCATATCTTTTAAAAAAAAAAGCATAACTTTTCAATCAAATCTTTTTAATCACATCTTTTTCAAAATAGTTTTCAATCATATCTTTTTAAATTCTAGTTTCAAAATCTTTTTCAAAAATTACTTGATTTCTTTCCCACTCTTGGTTTTCGAAAATCAATTAAAGTTTTTCAAAATGTTTTAAAAATCTTTTTAATTTAATTTTCGAAATTTCTTCCCCACTTCTCGCATCCTTCTATTTATGGAGTACCACTCCTCCTCAATGCACAATTCGAACTCTATCTGACTAAGTTCGAATTCTTCTACCTCTTCCTTCTATTTTTCTTTTCCTCTGACACCTCAAGGAATCTCTATACTGTGACATAGAGGATTCCATATTTTCTTGTTCTCTTCTCTTTCATATGAGCAGCAGCAAAGACAAAGGCATTCTTGTTGAAGCTGACCCTTAACCTGAAAGGACCTTGAAGCGAAAGCTAAGAGAAGCTAAGGCACAACTCTCTATAGAGGACCTGACAGAAATCTTCAAAGAAGAAGAACCCATGGCAGCCGAAAACAATAACAATGCCAACAATGCAAAGAAGGTGCTGGGTGACTTTACTGCACCTACTCCCGACTTCTATGGGAGAAGCATCTCTATCCCTGCCATTGGAGCAAACAACTTTGAGCTTAAGCCTCAATTAGTTTCTCTAATGCAACAGAATTGCAAGTTCCATGGACTTTCATTGGAAGATCCTCATCTGTTCTTAGCTGAATTCTTGCAAATCTGTGACACTGTCAAGACTAATGGGGTTGACCCTGAGGTCTACAGACTTATGCTATTCCCTTTTGCTGTAAGAGACAGAGCTAAGACATGGTTGGACTCACAACCTAAAGAAAGCCTGAACTCTTGGGAAAAGCTAGTCAATGCCTTCTTGGCAAAGTTCTTTCCACCTCAAAAATTGAGTAAGCTTAGAGTGGAAGTCCAAACCTTCAGACAGAAGGAAGGAGAATCCCTCTATGAAGCTTGGGAAAGATACAAACAATTGATCAGAAAATGTCCTTCTGACATGCTTTCTGAATGGAGCATCATAGGTATTTTCTATGATGGTCTCTCTGAACTGTCCAAGATGTCATTGGATAGCTCTGCTGGAGGATCTCTTCATCTGAAGAAGACGCCTACAGAAGCTCAAGAGCTAATTGAAATGGTTGCAAATAACCAATTCATGTACACTTCTGAAAGGAATCCTGTGAACAATGGGACAAATCAGAAGAAAGGAGTTCTTGAGATTGATACTCTGAATGCCATATTGGCTCAGAACAAGATATTGGCTCAGCAAGTCAATTTGATTTCTCAAAGTCTGTCTGGAATGCAAAATGCACCAAGCAGTACTAAGGATGCTTCATCTGAAGAAGAAGCTTATGATCCTGAGAACCCCTCAATGGAAGAGGTGAATTACATAGGAGAACCCTATGGAAACACCTATAATTCTTCATGGAGAAATCATCCAAATTTCTCATGGAAGGATCAACAGAGACCTCAACAAGGTTTCAACAACAATAATGGTGGAAGAAACAGGTTTAGCAATGGCAAGCCTTTTCCATCATCTTCTCAGCAACAGACAGAGAATTCTAAGCAGAACCACTCTGACTTAGCAACCATGGTCTCTGATCTAATCAAAACCACTCAAAGTTTCATAAATGAAACAAGGTCCTCCATTAGAAACTTGGAGGCACAAGTGGGACAGCTGAGCAAGAAAATTACTGAACTCCCTCCTAGTACTCTTCCAAGCAATACAGAAGAAAATCCAAAAGGAGAGTGCAAGGCCATCAACATGGCCGAATTTGGAGAGGAAGGAGAGGCAGTGAACGCCATTGAGGAAGACCTCAATGGACGTTCACTGGCTTCCAATGAGTTCCCTAATGAGGAACCATGGGAATCTGAGGCTCAAAATGAGACCATAGAGATTCCACTGGACTTACTTCTGCCATTCATGAGCTCTGATGAGTATTCTTCCTCTGAAGAGGATGAGTATGTCACTGAAGAGCAAGTTGCTAAATACCTTGGAGCAATCATGAAGCTAAATGACAAGTTGTTTGGTAATGAGACTTGGGAGGATGAACCCCCTTTGCTCACCAAAGAACTGGATGACTTGTCTAGGCAGAAATTACCTCAAAAGAGACAAGATCCTGGGAAGTTTTCAATACCTTGCACCATAGGCACCATGACCTTCAAAAAGGCTCTCTGTGACCTAGGGTCAAGTGTAAACCTCATGCCTCTTTCTATAATGGAGAAGCTAGGGATCTTTGAGGTACAAGCTGCAAGACTCTCACTAGAGATGGCAGACAATTCAAGAAAACAAGCTTATGGACTTGTAGAGGATGTTTTGGTAAAGATTGAAGACCATTACATCCCTGCTGATTTCATAGTCTTAGAGACTGGGAAGTGCATGGATGAATCCATCATCCTTGGCAGACCCTTCCTAGCCACAGCAAAGGCTGTGATTGATGTTGACAGAGGAGAATTGATCATTCTAGTGAATGAAGGATCCTTTGTGTTTAAGGCTCAAGGATATCCCTCTGTCACCATGGAGAGGAAGCATGAAGAGCTTCTCTCAAAGCAGAGTCAAACAGAGCCCCCACAGTCAAACTCTAAGTTTGGTGTTGGGAGGCCACAACCAAACTCTAAGTTTGGTGTTGAACCCCCACATTCAAACTCTAAGTTTGGTGTTGGGAGGTTCCAACATTGCTCTGAGTATCTGTGCGGCTCCATGAGAGCCCTATGTCAAGCTACTGACATTAAAGAAGCGCTTGTTGGGAGGCAACCCAATGTTATATTTTACCTATTTTCCTTTGTTATTTTATGTTTTCTGTAGGTTGATGATCATAAGAAGTCACAAAATCAATTGAAAAAGCAAAAACAGAATGAAAAACAGGAAGAAAAATAGCACACCCTGGAGGAAGAACCTACTGGCGTTTAAACGCCAGTAAGGCTAGCAGATGGGCGTTTAACGCCCAGTCTGGCACCATTCTGGGCGTTTAACGCCAGAAAGGGGCACCAGACTGGCGTTAAACGCCAGAAAAGGGCAAGCACTTGGCGTTAAATGCCAGAAATGGGCACCAGCCCGGCGTTTAACGCCAGAATTGGCTCAAAACGCATTTTTGCATGCCATTTGGTGCAGGGATGACTTTTCCTTGACACCTCAGGATCTGTGGACCCCACAGGATCCCCACCAACCCCACCACCCTCTTTCTTCTTCACCCATTCACCAATCACCTTAATACCTCTTCCCCAAAAACCCTTCACCTATCAAATCCCATCTTTCTCTTCACCACTCACATCCATCCTTCATAAAACCCCACCTACCTCACAATTCAAAATTCAAACCACTTTCCCTCCCAAACCCACCCATAACGGCCGAACCCTACCCCTCCCCTCACCCCTATATAAACCGATCTTCACTCCTTCATTTTCACACACCCTAAACACTACTTCTTCCCCCTTTTGGCCGAACCACATAGCCTCCTCCATCTCCTCCATTTTCTTCTTCTTCTACTCTATTCTTTCTTCTTTTTCTCAAGGACGAGCAAACCTTTTAAGTTTGGTGTGGTAAAAGCATTGCTTTTTGTTTTTCCATAACCATTTATGGCATCCAAGGCCGGAGAAACCTCTAGAAAGAGGAAAGGGAAGGCAAAAGCTTCCACCTCCGAGTCATGGGAGATGGAGAGATTCATCTCAAGGGTGCATCAAGACCACTTCTATGAAGTAGTGGCCTTGAAGAAGGTGATCCCCGAGGTCCCTTTCAAACTCAAAAAGAGTAAATATCCGGAGATCCGACATGAGATTCGAAGAAGAGGTTGGGAAGTTCTTACCAACCCCATTCAACAAGTCGGAATCTTAATGGTTCAAGAGTTCTATGCCAATGCATGGATCACCAAGAGCCATGATCAAAGTGTGAACCCGAACCCAAAGAATTGGCTTACAATGGTTCGGGGGGAATACTTAGATTTTAGTCCGGAAAATGTGAGGTTGGCATTCAACTTGCCCATGATGCAAGGAGATGAACATCCTTACACAAGAAGGGTCAACTTTGATCAAAGGTTGGACCAAGTCCTCACTGACATTTGTGAAGAGGGTGCCCAATGGAAGAGAGATTCAAGAGGGAAGCCGGTTCAATTGAGAAGGCATGACCTCAAGCCCGTGGCTAGAGGATGGTTGGAGTTTATCCAACGCTCAATCATTCCCACTAGCAACCGGTCCGAAGTTACTCTAGACCGGGCCATCATGAGTCATAGCATCATGATTGGAGAGGAAGTGGAAGTTCATGAGGTTATAGCCCAAGACTCTATAAGGTGGCGGACAAGTCTTCCACCTTGGCAAGGTTAGCCTTTCCTCATCTCATTTGTCACCTCTGTTATTCAGTTGGAGTGGACATAGAAGGAGACATCCTCATTGATGAGGACAAGCCCATCACTAAGAAAAGGATGGAGCAAACAAGAGACCCCACTCATCATGAAATCCCTGAGATGCCTCAAGGGATGCACTTTCCTCCACAAAACTATTGGGAGCAAATCAACACCTCCCTAGGAGAATTGAGCTCCAACATGGGACAACTAAGGGTGGAACACCAAGAACATTCCATCCTCCTCCATGAAATTAGAGAAGATCAAAGAATCATGAGAGAGGAGCAACAAAGGCAAGGAAGAGACATTGAGGAGCTCAAGCACTCCATAAGATCTTCAAGAGGAAGAACAAGCCGCCATCACTGAGGTGGACCCGTTCTTTAATCTCCTTGTTCTTTATTTTCTTGTTTTTTCGAATTTTCATGCTTATGTTTATCCATGTTTGTGTCTTATGATCATTAGTGTCTTAGTGTCTATGCCTTAAAGTTATGAATGTCCTATGAATCCATCACCTTTCTTAACTGAAAAATGTTCTTAATTGAACAAAGAGAAGAATTGCATGAATTTTGAATTTTATAACAGATTAATTATTTTGATGTGGTGGCAACACTTTTGTTTTCTGAATGTATGCTTGAACAGTGCATATGTCTTTTGAATTTGTGGTTCATGAATGTTGGCTCTTGAAAGAATGATGAAAAAGGAGACATGTTACTGAGGATCTGAAAAATCATAAAAATGATTCTTGAAGCAAGAAAAAGCAGTGAATACAAAAAAAGAGAAGAAAAACGAAAAAAAAAGAGAGAAGAAGCGAAAAAAAAAAGAAAGAAATAAAGTTGTGAGCCAAGGCAAAAAGAGTGTGCTTAAGAACCCTGGACACCTCTAATTGGGGACTCTAGCAAAGCTGAGTCACAATCTGAAAAGGTTCACCCAATTATGTGTCTGTGGCATGTATGTATCCGGTGGTAATACTGGAAGACAGAGTGCTTTGGGCCACGGCCAAGACTCATAAAGTAGCTGTGTTCAAGAATCATCATACTTAACTAGGAGAATCAATAACACTATCTGGATTCTGAGTTCCTAAAGAAGCCAATCATTCTGAATTTCAAAGGATAGAGTGAGATGCCAAAACTGTTCAGAGGCAAAAAGCTAAAAGCCCCGCTCATCTAAGTAATACTGATCTTCATAGATGTTTTTGGAATTCATTGCATATTCTCTTCTTTTTATCTTATTTGATTTTCAGTTGATTGAGGACAAGCAACAATTTAAGTTTGGTGTTGTGATGAGCGGATAATTTGTACGCTTTTTGGCATTGTTTTTAGTAGGATTTAGTTAGTTTTTAGTATATTTTTACTAGTTTTTAGTTAAAATTCACTTTTCTGGACTTTACTATGAGTTTGTGTATTTTTCTGTGATTTCAGGTATTTTCTGGCTGAAATTGAGGGACCTGAGCAAAAAATCTGATTCAGAGACTGAAAAGGACTGCAGATGCTGTTGGATTCTGACCTCCCTGCACTCGAAGTGGATTTTCTGGAGCTACAGAAGCCCAATTGGCGCTCTCTCAACGTCGTTGGAAAGTAGACATCCTGGGCTTTCCAACAATATATAATAGTCCATACTTTGCCCAAATTTTGATGGCCCAAACCGGCGTTCAAAGTCACCTTCAGAATTCCCAGCGTTAAACGCCGGAACTGGCACAAGAATGGGAGTTAAACGCCCAAACTGGCATAAAAGCTGGCGTTTAACTCCAAGAAGAGTCTCTACACGAAAATGCTTCAATGCTCAGCCTGAGCACACACCAAGTGGGCCCGGAAGTGGATTTTTATGTCATTTACTCATCTTTGTAATTCTTAAGCTACTAGTTCCCTATAAATAGGACCTTTTACTATTGTATTTTCATCTTTTGATCACTTTAGATCTCTAGATCATCTTCGGACATCTAGTTCTTACATCAGATCTTGGTTTTTCTGGTTCCCTCTCTGGGGCCGAAACCAATGATCACTTTTGTTCTTATGTATTTTCAACGGTGGAGTTTCTACACACCATAGATTAAGGTGTGGAGCTCTACTGTACCTCGAGTATTAATGCAATTACTATTGTTCTTCTATTCAATTCATCTTGTTCTTATTCCAAGATATTCATTCGCACTCAAGAACATGATGAATGTGATGATTATGTGACGCTCATCATCATTCTCACTTATGAACAAGTGACTGACAACCACTTCTGTTCTACAAGCAAACAAGGCTCTAATGTTTATCTCTTGGGTTCTTTAACCGGAATCTTCGTGGTATAAGCTAGAATTGATGGCAGCATTCAAGAGAATCCGAAAGGTCTAAACCTTGTCTGTGGTATTCTGAGTAGGATTCAATGATTGAATAACTGTGACGTGCTTCAAACTCGCGATTGTGGGGCGTTAGTGACAGACGCAAAAGAATCACTGGATTCTATTCCGACATGATCGAGAACCGACAGCTGGATAGCTGTGCCGTGACAGGGTGCGTTGAACATTTCCACTGAGAGGATGGGAGGTAGCCACTGACAACGGTGAAACCCTTGCATACAGCTTGCCATGGAAATGAGTAAGAAGGATTGGATGAAGACAGTAGGAAAGCAGAGAGACGGAAGGGACAGAGCATCTTCATACGCTTATCTGAAATTCCTACCAATGAATTACATAAGTATCTCTATCTTTATCTTTATGTTTTATTCATCATCTATACCCATTTGAGTCTGCCTGACTAAGATTTACAAGGTGACCATAGCTTGCTTCATACCAACAATCTCCGTGGGATCGACCCTTACTCGCATAAGGTTTATTACTTGGACGACCCAGTGCACTTGCTGGTTAGTTGTGCGAAGTTGTGATAAAGAGTTGAGATTACAATTGAGCGTACCATGTTGATGGCGCCATTGATGATCACAATTTCGAGCACCATCCTCCCATGTAGTTAGGCTATCCTTGGGGAATGATTCCAACCACTTTGCTACCTTATCTCTGAGTGAGCAAGGGAACAAGAGTAGTTTGTAGATGTCAGGGTGTACCCCGTTGGACTTTACAGTATCACATATCCTCAAGAATGTGCTGAGATATTGATTGGGATCTTCTTGGGCACTTCCTCTATATGAGTAATTATTCTGAACAAGTGTCATGAGCTGAGGCTTCAGCTCAAAATTATTGGCATGAATTGTTGGCTTAAGGATACTGCTGCCACAATTTCCTGGGTTTGGGTTGATGTAGGAGCCTAAGACTCTCCTTTCTTGCCCATCATGGTTGACTAGGCCTCCTCTGGCATGATTATGAACTTCTTCCTCATGATGATTCTCCATATTCTCCTCCATTTTTATTTCAAAATACTCTTCCTCTTCAGGTTCAGAATCAAAGGAAGTTGAAGCCCCGCTTCTCCTTTCCTGTCATGCAACTAATCAAGGCAAAAAGAAAGAAAGAAAGTGGATGAAGGAATTACTTTTGTTAGAGTAGTTGTTAGTGTGAGTGGTGCAATTGATCAAACAGTTAGAAGAGTGGAAATATGGACACTAAATAAGATAATTAAAGAAGAAGGAAATAGAGCTCAAAATAAAAAAAATGCTAAATAAAAGAAATTAAAATAACAAGGAATTTAAATTACTTAATCTATCTCTCCAATCAATTTAATCACTGTCAAATTTAAGCCAATCCCCGGCAACGGCGCCATAAAACTTGATGACCAGAATTCACTACCCCTTTCAAAAATTAGTGAATTAGTTTTTTTGGCAAGCACACCAAAATTATCGCCAAGTAATAACCCACAGTGGAGTGGTATCGTATCCACAGAGATTGACAAATCCAAGCAGTTTTAATTGATTGATGAATTAGTCAAGCGGATCAATAAGATTGTGAAGTACAGAATTGTAAATGATGACATAAATGTAAATGACTAGAATATAAAGAAAAGCAATAAAGGGCAGAAATGGAAATTGTAGAATGTAAAGTGCTGAATCATTAATGACTTGAATGTAAATGGGAGTTGGGGATTGCTGAATGTAAAGGTAAGCTGTAAAGAAATGAATAGATAAGAATGAGTGAATTCATTGAGATTGGGAGATGTTGTCTCTTTGGATCAAATCTAGCTTATATCTTCTTTAATCATGCAACTCATTGACCTCTTGGCAATCATGATTGATTGAGTCCCAATCCCTTGGTGACTCAATCTCTCAGATCTTGATCAATAGCCAATTCCTTGGTCTAATTGCTCATGAAGAGAGATATGCTTGGTCCCTGATTATACCACACACCCTCATAGGTCCAGGTAGAGGGGGAATTATATGTCACGTATCCCATCATCAAAACCCAGATTCTATTCAAGTGTGAGAAGGGATTTCAAGCATGGTTTCATGTTTCCTTGCCCAAGGTTCCCATGAAACCCAATTGCATTCAATCTCTTTCCTAAGATAATTGAACACTAAGCATTAAGAACGAAATTCCTTCTAGCAAATCAAAAAGAAGATGAAGAGAAGAAGAATTTCACCTATTATCAATCCATGAAGTACAACAGAGCTCCCTTTCTCAATGAGAGGGAAGTTAGCTACTCATAGCTTGAAAAGTACTCAAAAGTGGAGTGTAAAAGTGGATCTAAAACTAACTGCTTAACCCCTCTTCAGTACTCCTTGGGGGTATTTATACTACTCCTAGTAGAAATAAAAGAATTACAAAAGTGAAAAAGGGAAAATTACATTTTGGAGGGAAAGAAAACACTCAATAAGCGTGACTTCTTAGCTGGCGTGTGGCTGGCACTTTACCGGCGTGTCACGTGCCCTTCAAAATAGCTTGGCATGCCACGCTCAATCCTTCAAGTGGCATGCTCGTCCCTTTATCAACCTTGGCGTGCCATGCCTTCGAACTCAAGTGGCACGCCATAGTGGAATTCTTGTGTTGGCGTGCCCGCCTTCGAGCTCAAGTGGCACGCCCTTTGCTTTTTCCACTTTCCTTTGCCTCTGGAAACTTGAACTAGCATGACACGCCCAGGGTCTGGTGTGCCACGCCCTTGTTGTGTGCTTGGCTAAGCTCCTCTGGAAAGATGCACTAGCGTGGCACGCCCAGGGTCTGGCGTGCCACGCCCCTTTGTGAATGAATGGTTCCTTTGTTTGGCGTGCCATGCCACAAACTCAAGTGGCAGGCCCAATGCTTCTTTACCTTCTGAATGACACTGGCGTGCCACGCCATGCTGCTCAAGTGGCACGCCTAAGTGAAGAATTGTGAATGGCGTGCCATGCCTTCGATAGCAAGTGGCACGCCCCATGTAATTGGCCTCTTCCATCCTCTCTAAAAACTAATACCAGCGAACCACGCCTAAAGGTTGGCGTGCCACGCCCATGATCTTGTCTTGTCCTAGTAGTTGGCGTGCCACGCCTCGGCCTTCAAGTGGCACGCCATAGTGATATGCTCGGATTAGTATGCCACGCCTTCGACACTAAGTGGCACGCCCAGTCCTTGCTTATGTTATCTTGTGCATTGGTGTGCCACCCCTTGTTGCTCAAGTGGCACGCCTAAGTGAGGTTGAGAGGTTGGCGTGCCACGCGTTCGACTTCAAGTGACACGCCCAGTCTTCAATTGCCTTCAGCCCCATCTCTGGATCATTGTACCAGCGTGTCACGCCATGCTGCTCAAGTGGCACGCAAATATATTCGTGCACTCTTCAAGCTTGGCGTGCCATGCCTGGGTTTTCAAGTGGCATGCCAAAGTGACTTTTTGGAGCTGGCGTGCCACGTCTTCAACACCAATTGGCATGCCATAGTGGAGGTTCTTCTTGAGATGGTGAGTTGGCATGCCACGGCCCTTTGTTCAAGTGGCACGCCTATAGTAGTTGATGGGTCAGGCGTGCCACGCCCTTTTTGTGTCCTCCATTTTGCTTTCTGGAATTTTGTACCAGCGTACCACACCCAGTCCCTGGCGTGCCACGCCCACATGCATGCTTGGATCTCCCTTCTGGAATTTAGTACTGGCGTGCCACGCCTAGCTCCTGGCATGCCACGCCAGTGCATTTTTGCGGCGTTTACTCCAAATGGCACGCCAGTTTCACATGCCCAGCTTTTTGTTTGTCTTCTTCCTATTTTTGATGCCTTTTTCACTTAAAATTCAGCACAACTCATCTCAAAGTAGTGTACCATAATATTCATCGAATAATGCATGAATTGTACTGATCAAATGAGATTTGTGCTCTTTTATGGTCTTTATTATGCAAGAAAGAATGGTAGATGATTCAAGTCATCACCCAACATACGGCTTGCCATGGAAAGGAGTACGCATGACTGGATGAAACCAGTAGGAAAGCAGGGATTCAAAAGGAACAAAGCAACTCCATATGCTTATATGAAATTCCTACCAATGAATTACATAAGTATCTCTATCCTATTTTATGTTTTATTTGTCTTTTAATTATCAACACTCCATAACCATTTGAATATGCCTGACTGAGATTTACAAGATGACCATAGCTTGCTTCAAGCCGACAGTCTTTATGGGATCGACCCTTACTCACGTAAGGTATTACTTGGACGACCCAGTGCACTTGCTGGTCAGCTACGTGGAGTTGTGAAGAAAGTGTGTGAAATCATGATTTCGTGTACCACAGAACATTCAAGGATGAAGTAAGGACTAGCATGAAAAGTCGAGGAGAGACCATCAAGAAGCTTGAATCAAAAGTGGGATACCTATCTCAACAATTTCCAAAGTCTACTAATAGCTTCCCAAGTGACACTGAGAAGAATCCAAGAGGATAAACAAGAAAGGTGAGATGGGAAGAATGCAAGGAAATTACCCTTGTGAGTAAGGAGGATATAGAGGGAGAAATTAGCAGGCCATCAGAGCATACCCAAGGAGTTCCAACAGAGAAGACGGAGGAGGAAGAACAAGGGACTAACCCTAAACAAAGGAAGGAATCAAAAAAGAAAGAAGTTTTTAAATCTTATGTGCCACAAGCACCATTCCTCTAAAGACTCAGGGATGGTGAGAAAGAGAGAATATACACTAGATTCCTAGATGTATTTAAGTCTCTTCATATCAACATTCCCTTCCTTGAGACCCTCCAACAGATACCCACATACATTAAATGTATGAAGGAGTTGCTGACCAAGAACAATAACCTGAAGGGAGGACAAACAGTAGTGATGAATAAAGAGTGTAGTGCCATAGGAGACACAACGATTGATAGAGGATTTTGTGATCTGGGAGCAAGCATAAATGTAATGCCTCTATTTCTTATGAAGAATCTACAAATTAATGAGTTGAAACCCAAAGATGTGATCCTTCAATTGGCTAACAAGACCCAGAAACGAGCACTAGGGGTGGTCGAAAATATACTGGTGAAGGTTGGAAAATACTTCATCCTTGCAGATTTTGTTATTCTTGAGATGGAAGAAAGCTACCTTCATCCAATCATTCTGGGGAGACCATTTTTAGCCACTGCCAGAGCACTTATTGATGTTGAGCAAGGCGAGTTGATATTGAGAATACATGATGAGCAACTCACCTTCCATGTCTTCAAACCTTCACATGATCCAGATCAAGAGAAGGAATGCATGAAGGTTGATTTTGGTGATACAAACCTGAAAGAAGCACCCAATGAATCAGCACCAGAGAATCTGAAGTCATACCTGATAAAGAAGAAAGAAGTAAAAGTGATGTTACAGAAGGAGGAAATTAAGGGGGAGTTAGGGTCACAACCCTCACATGAGATAAGCAAGAAGGACCCTCCTGACACAGGCACTAGAGCATTACTTGAAGAAGAGAAAAGAGTTGGTAAGAAAACACCAAGGAGATGGAAGAATAAGAATATCCCTACAGAAGATTTCTCCTCTGGGGACAAGGTGGTATCAATCCACCTTCCACAAATCCCACCTCATCTTTCTACCATTCTATCTTAGCTACCTCCAGTATATACAATCAGAAAAATCCTCTCCTTGGAGCATGTAGAGATTATCAAGGAATCAAAAGGAGACAGCCTCACTGTGAGAGGAGAAGACCTGAGGCACTATAACCCCCCGTGATAGAGACCAACCGTCAAGCTAATGACGCTAAAGAAGCGCTCCATGGGAGGCAACCCAGATTTATTTTTCTTGCTTTTATTTCCTTCATGTGAATAATCAATGGTTTCCTAACATGAATTCAAGCTCTCATAGACAAATTTGACACTTACACATGATATCTTGAAGCATATGATCCATCTCTAAGTTTAGTGTGCCTAAGGTCAGTCTAAGTTGTTGTTCAAAACTAATGATCATATAGCCATCTTGGGATATATACCTAAGTGCTTTCTTGGAGCATATAGCTAATCATTGAGTTTGGTGTTCTATATATGCTAAGAGCACAATTGATTAGAGTCAGATTTATTCTAATTGTTGAATTGCATGAGGGTACAACCATGTTTTACATCCTTTATGGGTTCAAGTTTAAAGATAGAAAATAAAGTGTTTCTCATGATGATTTAATCAAAGATGTTGACAAGAACTTTGTTAAGCTTTCAATGGCATTACTTGATGGAAAGCAATATTTAGTGTCAACTTACCTAGGATGATTCACAAAATCCATGAGAATTGCACTCTAGAAAGTGAATTAATCCCTTGAATCACAGTGCCAAACACTAAGTTTGGTGTCCACCAAGGTGTACATATGCATACTAAAGTCACGGCTAGCATTGTTTCATGAGAAACACTTAACCAATTTTTCAAATTTTCAAATTTTAGTTACCACCTTTATTACTCTTGCCGCCAAGTGGAGAGTGTTGATGTTTTTGTCTTGTTGTGGTGAATAGGTACATGGAAAAAGGGATTGAAGAAGAGGACAAGTCAACAAAGTGGCACGACTATTTTAGTGCTGAAAAGGGAAGTCACATGTCCTTGGAAAAGCTCCTTGGAAGGAAAAATTCTGCACATTAGGTGGTTAGGTGTGCCCTTCTTTAATAACCGAACCTACCCCCAATGAAGAAATAATCCTTGTCTTTACTCCGTACTACATGCGCACCGTTCATTCTCATCATCTCAAAGAACATCTTCACCATTAATTTTTCATCAATGTTTGCTATAAATGGCCTTACTTGAACCATGCCTCATATCTCAATTTTTTACTCTCTTGCACTCATAAATTCGGTCTTGTGTTTCTTAAAACTCAACTCTATCAACCGTGTTCTCTGGTGCTTCAAATCACTCTTGTCCTAGTGCCTTCACAATCTTATTTCATCTTCTTATCCTATATTTCATAATACTAGCCATCCCTCCTCACTATTTCTCTACCCTTATTCGGCCAACACTCAAGATAGCTATGGCATCCTCATCAAGCTTCAAAAGATGAAAAGGGAAAGAACCTGTTGTTGAAGAGGAAGAAAACAATTATGATAGATGGAAGTTCAAATCACTGCTCCACCAAATTCAACTTGAATGGATGAGACCCAAGGGGATACTGCCAGAAATTCCTTTTCAGCTTCCTGAAGATGAATGCCCAGAGATTAGAGAAAAGATCATAAAAAGGAAATGGGAACTCCTCACCACACCAATCACCAGAATCAATGCTAGTATTATAAGGGAATTTTATTCCAAGTGAGGCTGGACATAACCATTGACCCAACTTACAAAAATTATGTAAGGGGTGTGGAAGTTGACTTTAGTCCGAAAACCATCATGAAGGTACTAGGTCTGAGAGCAGCACACTACGATAAACCCAGTTACCAGGAGAGAATAAATGGCAATCCGGACTGTGATGAGATAGCTAGTGGTATCTGTGTAATTCATACTGACTGGATGAGAGACTCCCATGGAAGGAAAAGGTTTATAAGAAGAGGGGATCGCACTCTAGAAGCAAAAGGGTGGTACGAACTTATAAAGAAATCAATCTTAGGCACTGCAAACACTTCAGAAGTTAACATCCAAAGAGCCACCATGTTGCACTACATTATGGTAGGAGGGGAGATAAAAGTCCACAAGCTTATTGCAAAAGACATTCAAAAGATCTCTGAGAAAAATTCTGCCGAAGCTTGGTTCCACTACCCAAAAGGATCATTGGATCTTATTCCAACACAAGCGAGAACCGACAGATGATTAGCCCTACGTAACCCATAGCTGGACCATTTTCACTGAGAGGACGGACGATAGCCATTAACAACGTTGATCCCCCAACATACAGCTTGCCATGGAATGAAGTACGCATGACTGGATGAAAGTAGTAGGAAAGCAGGGATTCAAAAGAAACAAAGCATCTCCATACACTTATCTGAAATTCCTACCAATGAATTACATAAGTATATCTATCCTATTTTATGTTTTATTTGTCTTTTAATTATCAAAATCCCATAACCATTTAAATCTGCCTGACTGAGATTTACAAGATGACCATAGCTTGCTTCAAGCCGACAGTCTCCGTGAGATCGACCCTTACTCACGTAAGGTATTACTTGGACGACCCAGTGCACTTGCTGGTCAGCTACGTAGAGTTGTGAAGAAAGAGTGTGTGATCACGATTTCGTGTACCAAGGAGCTATAAGAAGAAGAAAAACCTCAAGAAGGAGAGCAACAAGAGGAACAACCAGCTCAAGCCTCAACACACGCCTCTCTAGACATGAGTGGAATGCAGAAAGCTATTGGCGAGCTGTCACTGCAGTTTATGCAAAGCAAAGAACAACAGAGGCACTCCCAATTTGTTCTCATAAATCAACAAAAATATTTGATGGAAAAATTAATGGAACAAAATGATGAGTAATACTCTAGACTCTCTCAGTCCATCAACCAAGTAACAGAGAGGCAGGACCATTTGGAAAAACAAATGCAAGAGCTTGCACAGTATCACATTGATGGCATGAGAGCATTCAAGGAATTCACTATCCTTCTTAATGCAATATTTGAGAACCAACGTGATTATAACATGAATGCTCAAACCAAGCTCAACTACATACTTGAATATATGCCTAATCTAAACTCAGGAATTCTTGCATGTGATGAATACCTTAAGAAGTGAGGTGACTTGGAAATAGAGAGAGTGCTACGCCATGACGAGGAAATGAAAAAGAAAATGAAGAAAGCTAGATTTTGCACAAAGCTAAAGGGAAAACAAAAAGGCAATGGAAAGACTAGCAATCAAGAAGAAGAGAAGAAGAAAGGCAAGCAAGCTAAGAAATGAAAGGTGGATTTGTTCCTTGTTTATCTAAATAAGAACGAATATGTCTTCTTTAGCTGTTAGTTAGTCTTTAGTTTGAGTTGTGTTGAATTCTGTTTTTGTGATTTTTGCTTTCTATAAAATTCAATCAAGTGTCTTAGTCTAAGTGCCTGGTTTAATTTCATCTTGCAAAAATGCATATCTTGTCTCCTTGTTTTTAATTTGAATAAAAGAGAATGTCTGAAACAGAGAGTGAATTTGACCAAATTAGTAGGAAACAGAATAAGGTTGAGTGGTGGTTGATGAGTGATGAACGGATTTCTTGACGGTTTAGAATTTAACAAATGCAAGCTCGTTGTAAAGTATAATTTCCAAACCAATCAAGAATCCTTTCATGCAAAAATATTGGTTGTCACAAGGAACAAACCCCAAATAAGAAATAACCGGAGTATTTAGACTCCGGGTTGTCTCACGAAGAATTGCAATGAAGTGGTCAATTATTGGCTATGGGAATCAAGGGGGTTTTGATTGATATGAGGCAAGAAATTAAATGGACAAGAATTTAAATGACAAGAAAAGTAAATCAAGCAAGTAATAAAGAGAGACATTCATGGCAATGGATTGAGATCATAGACTTTCTATCCTAGTCATGCATGATTAATTCATCTTATTTAGTCAACTCCAACAAATAGGGAGAAAGTCAAACAAGATTAATCAATCATGTTACAAATATAAACAAGAATTTATCTCATTACGTCAACTCCAACAAATTGGGAGAAAGTCTAACGAGACTAGCTAATCTCAATCCAAAAGTCCTAACCAACTTACTAATTAAACTAGCAAAAGATTAGCGTCAATGAAAACAATATTAGCTAACAACTCTAGATCACCAACATAAGTTGGGTTTTCATGACTCAAGATTGCCTAATTACTCTTTCCAAGCCAAGAATGCTCAAAATCTACTCTAACATCCTTCCAAGCATTCTATCAAACACTTGGAAGGCATAAAAGGAAAGCATAGTAAATGTGCAAGAATAATAAAATCTACCAACTACCAATAGCAAGGAAAGTAAGATCTCAACACAAATCAACAATAAAAAGAACATTAAACATAAAATTGCATTAAAGAAAATTAAGATTCAACAATGTTCATAAACATAAAAGAGGACAAAATAAAGGAAATGACAAGTAAAACTAGAAGAGTAGAGATGTAATAACAAGAAATTAAAAGGAGAAACTAAATCAAAACAAGAATTAAAACTTGGATTCAAGAAGAATTAACTAAAACTACCCTAAAATCTAGAGAGAGGAGAGAGCCTCTATCTCTAGAATTCTAACCTAAAACATGATAAAAAAATAAACTATGACTAAGTGTGTCCATTTCCCCTTCAATCCTTGGGTTCAATAGCATCAGAAATGGGTTGGATTGGGCCCAAAATGAGCTGCAAAATCGCTGGGGTCAATTTCATTAAAGTGGGCTACGGACAGCATCGGCGCGTGCGCGCAAATTACGCTTGCGCGCCCCAGAACACTAAGCAACATATAGCAAAATTTATATCATTTTGAAGCTCCGGATGTTTGCTTTCTAACGCAACTGGAACCGCCTCATTTGGATCTCTGTAGCTCAAGTTATGGTCGTTTGAGTGCGAAAAGGTCGGGCTTGACAGCTTTACGGTTCCTTCATTTCTTCATGAGTTCTCCCACTTTGCATGCTTTTCTCCTCACTTCTTCCATCCAATACTTGCCTTATGAACATGAAATCACTCAACAAACACATCAAGGCATCAAATGGAATTAAAGTGAATTAAAATCACCAATTTTAGGGCCTAAAAAGCATATTTTCACATTTAAGCACAAATCAAGGGAGAATTGCAAAACCATGCTATTTCATTGAATAAATGTGAGAAAATGTGATAAAATCCCCCAAAATAAGCACAAGATAAACCACAAAATCGGGGTTTATCAAATCTCCCCACACTTAAACCAAGCATGTCCTCATGCTAAGAATAAAGAGGGACAAGAAAAGGGTATGAACATTTATTCAATGCAAAGAAACTATATGCACCTATCTATATGAATGCAACTAAATGCAAGATGATTCTACCTACTTGGTGAAAAGCAAATCAATCTCCAAGAACAATTATGAACAAGTGGGGCAAAGGTCATATGACGACTCACAAACTCCACCAATTCAAATATCAAAATAAAGTTCAAATAGACTTGCAAGAAGAAAGTTCATGAAAGCTGGGAACAAGGAATTGAGCATCGAACCCTCACCGGATGTGTATCCGCTCTAGTCGCTCTAGTGTATAGAGTCGATCACTCAATTCTCTTCTAATCATGCTTTCCATGATTTGTTTTTCATCTAACAATCAACAATTATTCAATGCATGCATACATTCATCATGAGGACTTATTCATAGGTTGTAATGGGGCTAGGGTAAAGGTAGGATGCATATGGTCAAGTGAGCTTGAAATTTGAATCTTTGATTAACCTAAGCTCTAATCAAACACATATAACAACCTATACAATTTTAATACACAACCTAGCTACCCATGATTCCCACTTTTTCACATACTCATGCATTCTTTTTTTATACACATTCCATATGCATTGATTTTTATTGAACTTTACTTTGGGTCATTTTTGTCCATTTTTTATTTCTTTTTCTCTTTTTTTCTATATATTTTTTTCTTTTATATATATATATATATTTTTTTTCTTTTTGTTTTCTTTATCATTTTTTTAAAGTATATACAACGTATCAATGCATATGGTTTTACATATACTGCATGAACATGTACCCAATTCCCAATATTTTCAACAAAAATAAAAATTACACTTTTACCTCAACCAATGTCCCAAGTTCTCCATACCCAAATGATACACACCCTCACTAGCCTAAGCTAATCAAAGATCCAAATTAAGGACATTTATTGTGCTTCAATTAAGAACAAATGGATTAAGCATAGGCTCAAAATTGGTTAACAATGGTTGATGAAAGGTAGGCTATTTGGGTAAGTGAGCTAAATGAAATGATGGCCTCGATCATATAAATGCATGTATACATGGAACAATGGACATAAAGAATCAAACAAATCAAAGATCACAATCATAGAGAGAGAATAATACACACAAGAATGGAAAATAAGTGGTTATAAGATGTAACCACACAATTAGGCTCAAAACTCACATGCTTGTGTTCTTAGCTCAAAAACCATGTTCCAAAATAAATTCTTCAAGCAAGTTTGTCACAAAAATTTTTTTCAAATTGGTAGGGTGCCCTAAAAATAGTTTCTTGGAAAAGAAATTGTTCATACCCTGACCGAGCTCCTCCAGCTCGGCAAAATCATAAAAGGTCCGACCTCATCTTAAGGCTCACGCCTAAAGGTCGGACCTCGGACGATAATGCAAGGAAGGCCCATCAGAAGGAACACAGCCCAAAATCTAAAGGCCGAAAAGGCCTAGAAGAGGCGGTTCCACAAAGATAGAGATAAAACTCCCAAAAGATAAGATAAGATAAGAATATCTTATCCAGGGAAGATCACGGCCAACTACTATAAATACACTGGAGCACCCAGGTATGAGACACATTCTACATTCTACACATATCTGCTTGGACCCATGCTAACTTAAGCATCGGAGTGTCATTGCAAGTACAACCACCCGCCGCTCAGCGCATCAAGCTCGGGTCACGGAACCCCCACCTCGGGTCTTGCCAGACGACCGAGCTCCACGTTTCAGGTAACCCTCGGAACATTGGCGCCGTTGCCGGGGACCTGGAAGTCATCCCTTTACCATGGCGGACGACCCTCCCAACAATGACCACGCTACATCAGAACAAGAGGAGGAAGTTGACACCGGAGAACGACCGGACAGCCCTCTATCACCGCGCACTCCAGGAGGAAACAAACAGAATCGCCCAAAGACATCACTCCCAAACAAAGATCCACAAAATCCCGAAAAAGAAAAGAGCTCGGAAATTCTAGAAGCAGTCCTGGCACAACAGAACCGACTGAAACAACTCGAAGAGGACATAAAGAAGCAGAAAGAAACTGAACAAGATCTGAGAAGGGAGGCTCGCAAGCGCAGAGAATTAGAAGAAAAACTACGGAAAATAGAGGCCAACCTGAAAGACCGGACGGAACGCGGCACCACCCCCGAAGGCAACCATGATCCCTTCACGCAAGAGATCATGGAGGAGAAGGTACCGCGAAACTTCAAACCACCCGATATGGATCTCTACGACGGCACCACCGATCCAAGTCACCACCTCAGCAACTTCAGAAGCAGAATGTACCTGGTCGACGCCTCCGACGCGATTCGATGCAAAGCCTTCCCCACCACTCTCACCAAGTCAGCCATGAAGTGGTTCGACAACCTGCCACCAAAATCAATCACCAGCTTCGAAGACCTAACCAAAAAATTCCTAACGAGGTTCTCTATTCAAAAGGACAAGACAAAACATGCCCCCAGTCTACTCGGGGTCAAACAAGGTAACCAAGAAACTCTCCGAGAATACATGGAGCGATTCAACAAAGCCTGCCTGGACATACAACACTTGCCCACTGAAGCAGCTATCATGGGACTGGCAAACGGCCTAAAGGAAGGACCGTTTAGCCAATCCCTATCCAAACGATACCCGACCTCCCTATACGAGGTGCAGGAGCGGGCAGAAAAATATATCAATATGGAGGAAACCTCCCAGCTAAGAGACTCTTCTAGGAAGGAATCAACCTACCCACTCCGAGATCGAGATCGGGAACAGAAGAAGAAAGAAGAACCCAACTCGGACAAGCCACGGAAGTACCACAACTACACCCCCTCCGAGTCTCCCTGGTAGACATCTACAGAGAAGTATGCCACACCGAAAAGATCCCACCACCCCGACCTCTAAAACACAAGAGAGCGGGGAGAGATCGGTCCGAATACTGTGAATATCACAAGCTCTACGGTCATTCTACCAACGACTGCCACGACCTAAAGAATGTTTTAGAAAAGCTAGCCAGAGAAGGAAAACTCGACAGGTACATAGCAGAGAAAGGAGAAGAGACCAAGAAGAGAAGGAGGGGAGATAACGAAGATCGGACCGAACAAACCCCGCAAAACCCTGAAAGGCACGTACACATGATAAACGGAGGTTTTGCAGGCGGAGGAACATCCAGATCCTCGCGAAAAAGACACCTCAAAGAAGTCTATCATGTCCGAGAAGACAGTCCCCTGCCCGAGTTACCCACTATCTCATTTACCCGAGAAGATGCGCAGGGGATAATACCCGGGCACGACGATCCAATGGTGATCACCGTTATTCTAGCAAACGCCAACTTACATCGAACCCTGATTGACCAGGGAAGCTCAGCAGATATCCTATTCAAAGCGGCCTTCGACAAGCTCGGACTTGAAGAAAAAGAGCTAAAAGCCTATCCCACCGACCTATTTGGGCTAGGGGACACCCCGATCCATCCCTTAGGATACATCTCGCTACACACTACCTTTGGAAGAGGCGAGCAATCTAAAACATTAAGCATCGACTACATTGTAGTCGACGTCACTTCAGCATACAATGCCCTCATTGGGCGACCAACCTTAAACAGACTGGCAGCTATAGTCTCGACCCCACACCTCTGTATGAAGTTCCCTACCACAAAAGGAATCGCTACCCTAAAGGGCGACCAAAAACTAGCACGACGATGCTACAACGAAAGCCTAAGCCTAAAAGGGAAAGAGATCAACACGATAGAACTCGGACGAGTTCAAGCCCGAGAAGATCTTCGGCCACAACCAGAGGGAGAAACCGAAAAAGTCCAGATTGGGAGCACACCTGAAAAAATAACAAACATAGGGGCAAATCTCGAGACAGGCCTAAAAGAGGAACTCATAAACCTCTTAAGGGAGAATTCCGACCTCTTCGCCTGGAAAGCCTCCGACATGCCAGGCATAAGCCCCGATCTGATGTGCCATAAGCTATCAGTGTACCCGGGATCCCGACCTGTCCAACAAAGACGCAGGAAGCTCGGGCCCGAACGCATGCAAGCAATAGAAGAACAAGTACAAGCACTACTAGATGCAGGGTTCATTAGGGAAGTAAAATACCCCCTATGGCTCGCAAACGTGGTCCTGGTAAAAAAGCCCAATGGAAAATGGAGGATGTGCGTCGACTACACGGATCTCAACAAAGCCTGCCTCAAAGATCCATATCCGCTACCAAACATCGACGCCTTAGTAGACGCAGCCTCAGGCTATAGATATCTCTCCTTCATGGACGCATACTCGGGATACAACCAAATCCCGATGTATGGACCTGACCAAGAAAAGACCTCGTTCATAACCCCAAGGGCAAACTACTGCTACGTAGTAATGCCCTTCGGGCTGAAGAACGCAGGGGCAACCTACCAGAGGCTAATGAACAAAGTGTTCTCAGAGCACATCGGACTACAACTGGAGGTGTATGTCGACGACATGCTGGTAAAGACATAAGAAGACAGAAACTTGCTGACCGACCTCACCAGTGTCTTCGGCACCCTCAGAAAACACAACATGAGACTTAACCCGACGAAGTGCACCTTCGCCGCAGAAGCCGGAAAGTTCTTAGGCTTCATGCTGACTCAAAGGGGCATCGAAGCAAACCCGGACAAATGCCAAGCAATACTCAATATGAAGAGCCCGACGTGTGTCAAAGAAGTACAACAACTGAATGGAAGGCTGGCCGCCCTATCAAGATTCTTGGCAGGATCAGCAATAAAATCACTACCTCTCTACTCACTCCTAAAGAAAGGAAAACCCTTCTCGTGGACCCCGGAGTGCGAAAAAGCCTTTCAAGAATTCAAGGAATTCCTCGGGCAGCCACCAGTCCTAACCCGACCTTTAAAAGGGGAAGAGCTCGTACTATACCTCTCGGTCGGACATCGAGCAATCGCTTCAGCATTAATACGAGAAAATGACCAAGGACAACACCCCATATACTTTGTAAGCAAGGCACTACAAGGGGCCGAATTAAACTATCAGAAAATAGAAAAATTCGCCTACGCCCTAGTGTTCACAGCTCGGAGGCTCCGTCCCTACTTTCAAGCCCACACCATCAAAGTCCGGACAAACCAACCCATGAGACACATCCTACAAAAAACAGACCTGGCAGGGCGAATCCTACAATGGGCGGTGGAACTGTCCGAGTTCGACCTCCACTATGAAGCCCGGACTGCCATAAAATCCCAGTATCTAGCCGACTTCATCGCAGAATACACTGAGACCCCTGGAACCCCACTCTCGTGGAACCTGTATGTCGATGGGTCCTCAAACAAAACAGGAAGCGGAGCCGGTGTTATACTCGAAAGCGACCAAGGAACGCGGATAGAACTATCCCTAAAATTCGAGTTCCAGGCTTCAAACAACCAAGCCGAATACGAGGCCCTACTAGCAGGTCTAAAGCTAGCCGAAGAGGTCGGAGCCCAGAGAATCACGATCTTCAGCGACTCCCAGGTCATCACATCACAAGTAAATGGAAGTTACCAGGCCAAAGACCCAACTATGAAAAAATACCTGGACCAAACACAGGCACAATTACGCCACTTTCCAGAAATACAAATACAGCACATACCTCGGGAACAAAATGCCCGGGCAGACGCCCTCTCAAAGCTCGCTAGCACCAAGCCCGGAGGCAACAACAGAAGTCTCCTCCAAGAAACCTTACAATCTCCCTCCGTGCTAAGAGAGGAAGAAACGCTAAATATATCCAACCAACAGCAAGGATGGATGACCCCCATACTCAACTACCTGAAGTCGGGAACTTTCCCCGCCGAAAGAAAAGAAGCTAAAAGACTTACAAAGGACGCCCAAAATTATACACTAATTCACGACGTATTATACAGAAGAGGATTCTCAAACCCCCTCCTTAGGTGCGTCCCAACCTCAGAAACAAAAGGCGTCCTCAAAGAAGTCCACGAAGGCATGTGTGGGAACCATCTCAGAGCTCGGGCACTATCCAAAAAAGTAGTCAGAGCCGGGTTCTACTGGCCGACCTTGCAAAAAGACGCAACAGAGTTTGTGAAAATATGCCCCCCTGCCAAAAACACGCCAATTTTCACAAGGCACCACCCGAAGACCTTATTAGCATCACTGCACCATGGCCCTTCGCAAAATGGGGACTCGACCTACTCGGCCCGTTCCCACAAGGACCGGGGCAAGTCAAATACCTCATAGTAGGGGTCGACTACTTCACAAAGTGGATCGAAGCTGAACCCTTAACCACCATTACGGCTCAGAAAAGCCGCAAATTCCTATACAAAAACATTGTCACAAGGTTCGGAGTCCCCTACTCCATCACAACAGACAATGGAACACAATTCACGGACACAAGTTTTCAGAAATTGGTGGCCGAACTAAAAATCAAACAACAATTCACATCAGTCGAGCACCCACAAGCCAATGGGCAAGCAGAAGCTGCAAATAAAGTCATCTTGGCCGGGTTAAAACGAAGACTCCAAGAGGCCAAAGGGGCATGGGCCGAAGAGCTCCCCCAGGTGCTATGGGCATATCGGACAACCCCACACTCTACAACGGGAGAATCGCCATTCCGACTAGCTTATGGAATGGAGGCAATGATTCCTATTGAAATAGAGGAAGGGTCACCTAGAACCATCTTCTACAACGAAAAAGATAACCCGCAGGCACAAAGGGAAGAACTCGACCTCCTCCCCGAGGTCCGAGAAAGAGCTCGGATTCGAGAAGAAGCCTTAAAACGGCGAACGGCCCTCAGATACAATCAGAAAGTAATAAAGCGAAGCTTCTCCATTCACGACCTGATCCTAATCCGAAATGACATCGGAACACAAAAGTCGGGAGAAGGAAAGCTAGCTGCAAATTGGAAAGGACCCTACAAGGTAACAGAAGTCTTAGGGACAGGCTATTACAAAATACCCGACCTAGAGGGCAATGAGCTGCCCAGGGCCTGGCACGCCTGTAACCTAAGACGGTACTACAGCTAGAAAAATTTAACCCAAGGTGTACTCTTTTTCCCTACAAGGGTTTTTTAATGAGACACCCGGTTAAAGTAAGACACCCGAACTAGTCAAGGGTAAACACTTTGTAAATATTCTTTCTTTTTAATACTAATCAAATTTCTCTATTTCCTTTTCTTCTTCCGCATGAGGAAACAAAATCCTAGAAAGTACCCCGCCAAGGCGCATTAATTTATGCTCGGCAAAACGCAAAAAATCATTTGCCAAGAGACCACACAAGGTCGGCAAAGATAAAGCGACGAGGTTCAAATTAATGTGAGAAGTTATAAAGTAACTCTGAAAAGGCTCAAAAAGCCAAATAAAAAGAGATTACAAAAATAACTTAAAGGGCCGACCGGCAACAAGGTCGGACCCAACAAAGGAGGTACTCGAAACGTCCGAGGTCCGAGGAAAAACCCGGATCAAAAGGAAGGAGCCTTAAAACGGCGAAAACAAGGATTTCGAAAACGCTTACTAAAAAGTTGCTTTACAAAAACAACTAAAAAGTACAAGCGAAAGAACGAAATCGAAGGAAGTTTCGAAAACGCTTACTAAAAAGTTGCTTTACAAAAAACAACTAAAAAGTACAAGCGAAAGAACGAAATCGAAGGAAGTTTCGAAAACGCTTACTAAAAAGTTGCTTTACAAAAAACAACTAAAAAGTACAAGCGAAAGAACGAAATCGAAGGAAGTTTCGAAAACGCTTACTAAAAAGTTGCTTTACAAAAAACAACTAAAAAGTACAAAGCGAAAGAACGAAACCAAAGGCAAAAGTTCCAAGCGCTAGCTAAAAAGTTGTTATCCAAAAACAACTAAAAAGCATAAAAGCGAAACAAAAAGCCAAAACGCGAACAAAAACACCGCATAAATAAGCTAAAAAGTTACTACAAGTAGCTAATAAGCAAAAAGGTGTCCAAAACGTTCGCAGAAACCATCCAAAAACAAAAGAGCCCACAGGTCGGGCAAAACACCAAAAATAAAAGATTACAGAGGATCAAGGCCCTTTCCGGATTCCACATCAACAGCAGGCTGCGGAGGAAACATAGATATCGGGACTGCATCGACGGCAACGTCATCCCGGTTTGAAACCTCCACGCCAGATCCCTTCCCGACCAAAGGTGAAGTCGGGTTCTCAACTGGAACACTGGGATCGGACATCGGAACCTCATCCTCGGTAGGAGCAGGAACAATCTTTCCCTCCACAACAACGTTATCCGTACTGAATAAGCTCAGATCCAGGTCGGGAGCAAGAACCCGGACCTGATCCCTCAAATTCACAAACATAGCATCCATACCCTTGGCCACATGACCTTCCAGCTCGTAAAAATCATCCCGAGCAGATTGCAACTTCTCCTTTGTCTCCACAAGCTCGGCATACAGCTTAGTATAATTCTCTGTAGCCGCCTTCGCCATCTCCTCAGATGTCTTCGCTGACGCCACAGCCGCGGTAGCTTTAGCTTTCTCTTTCTCCAAAGACGCCTCCAGCTCAGTAATCCTGGCAGCCTTCAGTTGACTAATCTTCTCAAACTCGGACTGAGCCTTCTCAAGTCGGGAGCTGGTCGCGCCAATGGGAGATTTCTTGAACTCCCGGGCAATAGCAGCATGAAGACTGGCCATCCGAACACAACTCCGCGCCATATACTGAAAATGATGCTCCATAGACACGTCATCAGTAGAGATAAAAGTCTGAGGGAGAATATGCTATTCAATCCAACCAAGAGCATCGAAATCCTTATCGTTAAAACCCGCAAGCTCTTGAGAGGTCTTCTGCTTCTTGGGAGGAGGACCCGAGAACGGGGGAGGAGAAGAGGTAGCAGGCCCGGAGGTCGGAGGGTCTTGATTTATAGCTCGGAACTGGGGAGTCGGAATAGTCTTCGACCGAGTCTGAACACCCACGGTAGCCTTCTGCGGAGAAGATCGAGCAGAAGCCTCAGCCTCGATATTTCGAGCAGCCACAGACTTCTTCGTCCGACGAAGGAACTTCATGGAATCTGCCTGAGAAGACATCTCTGCAGAAATATAAAGAAAAGGATTACCACAACAGAAATACAAAAGCAAGCAAAAATCACATAAAGCAGACAGCGAAAAACCCGTTCAGCCAAGCAAGAAACAAAAAAGAAAAATGCGGCAACCCGGAACAAAGTACCAGAAAAACAAAAAAGAGCCCCCCCATATGCAAACAAAGCAATGGCAGCGCCTCTTTTTGGGGCAACCCAGGCATAAAGAAAGAAGAAACAGACAAAGAGCCACACAAAAGAACAGAAAGCATATGTGCGCAAAGAAAAGAGACGGGAACAAACCTGGAAGAAGGAAGCGAGGACGACGAGCTCCAAGACAAGGAGAACGGAACGGCGGCGCAGAGGAAACCCCGGAAAAGCACGCGGAAAAATTCGGAGAAGAAGAGCAAAGAGAAAAGCGATGCTCGAAAAAGGAAATGGCGAAACTTAAAAAACAAAGAAGGGAACAGAATAAACGAAAGGAAGGGAGCAAATAAATAATACCGTCACAGAGCCCGAACGGAAATCGAGGAGAAACGGTAAAATGCAATAAATGCAGGAACGGTCATTTTGAAATTTTGAAAAGACTACTATGCCCGAGCTCGACCTCCCAAAAAAGGACGAACTCGGGCAGGGGCACTGTTCATACCCTGACCGAGCTCCTCCAGCTCGGCAAAATCATAAAAGGTCCGACCTCATCTTAAGGCTCACGCCTAAAGGTCGGACCTCAGACGATAATGCAAGGAAGGCCCATCAGAAGGAACACAGCCCAAAATCTAAAGGCCGAAAAGGCCTAGAAGAGGCGGTTCCACAAAGATAGAGATAAAACTCCCAAAAGATAAGATAAGATAAGAATATCTTATCCAGGGAAGATCACGGCCAACTACTATAAATACACTGGAGCACCCAGGTATGAGACACATTCTACATTCTACACATATCTGCTTGGACCCATGCTAACTTAAGCATCGGAGTGTCATTGCAGGTACAACCACCCGCCGCTCAGCGCATCAAGCTCGGGTCACGGAACCCCCACCTCGGGTCTTGCCAGACGACCGAGCTCCACGTTTCAGGTAACCCTCGGAACAGAAATTATCACCCTAACCAAGTAGTCATGACATAAAAAGGAAGTGGTAAAAATATGTACAAATTCTAACTAACATGCAATCTATCATGCAATGCAACAACTAATCTAACAAAGACAAAAATTAAAAATTGGTGTTGAAAAAGGAAGTTGTTAACCATGGAGGTCGGTCGGACGACGTCCCCACACTTAGAAATTCTCATCGTCATCGGTGCATGCAAAGAAAAGCAAGGTGGACGGGTTGCTACAATTGATGAGTTTCTTCAAAGGGTTGTGCGGGTGACTTGTTTGTTGCCCCATTTAAAAGCTTTTCCTTTTCCTCCCTTCTTGGTGGCCAACCTAAAGCGGAAGAAAAAGAAAGAGAATTAAGCCTATAACAAAGATATGAAAGCAATTAGAACATAGGCGGGGGCTAATGCCAAATAAGAGTAAGGTTCTCACTACATGTTAGCTACGCATGTAAGTGAGAGAGCAATGTAGGCAAGAGGCATATCAACTAATACTTGATGTAAGAGTAAAGTCAAAGCATGAAGAGCACTCAAAAGCATCAAGTTCAACTAGAAAGAGTGGGTCATGAAAGACATGTAAGTTCATATCAATGCACAAAGGATACAAGAATCATCAAGGGTTAAGCATTGATTCAAAAGTTTCATCACCCAACAATATCAAACAAGTCAAGAAGCACCAAGATTAACCAAGACATTCTCAACAATTGAGTAAGAAAATTCAACACCATTATTGAAAGAAGGGACTTAGAAAAAAAAATTGAAAACAGGCTATAGAAACAAAATTGAAATGCAAAGAATAGAAGTATACGAATGTGATAAACAAAAGAAAACGAAAGAGGAGAGAAAAAACTCTTTTTTTTTTATGAACGGATTTCTTGACGGTTTAGAATTTAACAAATGAAAGCTCGTTGTAAAGTATAGTTTCCAAACCAATCAAGAATTCTTTCATGCAAAAATATTGGTTGTCACAAGGAACAAACCCCAAATAAGAAATAACCGGAGTATTTAGACTCCGGGTCGTCTCACGAAGAGTTGCAATGAAGTGGTCAATTATTGGCTATGGGGATCAAGGGGGGTTTTGATTGATATGAGGCAAGAAATTAAATGGACAAGAATTTAAATGACAAGAAAAGTAAATCAAGCAAGTAATAAAGAGAGACATTCATGGCAATGGATTAAGATCATAGGCTTTCTATCCTAGTCATGCATGATTAATTCATCTTATTTAGTCAACTCTAACAAATAGGGAGAATGTCAAACAAGATTAATCAATCATGTTACAAATATAAACAAGAATTTATCTCATTACGTCAACTCCAACAAATAGGGAGAAAGTCTAACGAGACTAGCTAATCTCAATCCAAAAGTCCTAACCAACTTACTAATTAAACTAGCAAAAGATTAGCGTCAATGGAAACAATATTAGCTAACAACTCTAGATCACCAACATAAGTTGGGTTTTCATGACTCAAGATTGCCTAATTACTCTTTCTAAGCCAAGAATGCTCAAAATCTACTCTAACATCCTTCCAAGCATTCTATCAAACACTTGGAAGGCATAAAAGGAAAGCATAGTAAATGTGCAAGAATAATAAAATCTACCAACTACCAATAGCAATGAAAGTAAGATCTCAACACAAATCAACAATAAAAAGAACATCAAACATAAAATTGCATTAAAGAAAATTAAGATTCAACAATGTTCACAAACATAAAAGAGGACAAAATAAAGGAAATAACAAGTAAAACTAGAAGAGGAGAGATGTAATAACAAGAAATTAAAAGGAGAAACTAAATCAAAACAAGAATTAAAGCTCGGATTCAAGAAGAATTAACTAAAACTACCCTAAAATCTAGAGAGAGGAGAGAGCCCCTCTCTCTAGAATTCTAACCTAAAACATGATAAAAACTAAACTATGACTAAAGGTGTCCATTCCCCCTTCAATCCTTGGGTTCAATAGCATCAGAAATGGGTTGGATTGGGCCCAAAATGAGCTGCAAAATCGCTGGGGGCGATTTCATTAAAGTGGGCCACGGACAGCATCGGCGCGCATGCGCGCCCCTGAACGCGAAGCAACATATAGCAAAATTTATATCATTTTGAAGCCCCAGATTTTAGCTTTACAACGCAACTGGAACCGCCTCATTTGGACATCTGTAGCTCAAGTTATGGTCGTTTGAGTGCGAAGAGGTCGGGCTTGACAGCTTTACGGTTCCTTCATTTCTTCATGAGTTCTCCCACTTTGCATGCTTTTCTCCTCACTTCTTCCATCCAATACTTGCCTTATGAACATGAAATCACTCAACAAACACATCAAGGCATCAAATGGAATTAAAGTGAATTAAAATCACCAATTTTAGGGCCTAAAAAGCATGTTTTCACATTTAAGCACAAATCAAGGGAGAATTGCAAAACCATGCTATTTCATTGAATAAATGTGAGAAAATGTGATAAAATCCCCCAAAATAAGCACAAGATAAACCACAAAATCGGGGTTTATCAAATCTCCCCACACTTAAACCAAGCATGTCCTCATGCTAAGAATAAAGAGGGACAAGAAAAGGGTATGAACATTTATTCAATGCAAAGAAACTATATGCACCTATCTATATGAATGCAACTAAATGCAAGATGATTCTACCTACTTGGTGAAAAGCAAATCAATCTCCAAGAACAATTATGAACAAGTGGGGCAAAGGTCATATGACGACTCACAAACTCCACCAATTCAAATATCAAAATAAAGTTCAAATAGACTTGCAAGAAGAAAGTTCATGAAAGCTGGGAACAAGGAATTGAGCATCGAACCCTCACCGAATGTGTATCCGCTCAAGTCGCTCTAGTGTATAGGGTCGATCACTCAATTCTCTTCTAATCATGCTTTCCATGATTTTTTTTTTCATCTAACAATCAACAATTATTCAATACATGCATACATTCATCATGAGGACTTATTCATAGGTTGTAATGGGGCTAGGGTAAAGGTAGGATGCATATGGTCAAGTGAGCTTGAAATTTAAATCTTTGATTAACCTAAGCTCTAATCAAACACATATAACAACCTATACAATTTTAATACACAACCTAGTTACCCATGATTCCCACTTTTTCACATACTCATGTATTCTTTTTTTTTATTCACATTCCATATGCATTGATTTTTATTGAACTTTACTTTTGGGCATTTTTGTCCCATTTTTATTTCTTTTTCTCTTTTTTTTTTCTATATATTTTTTTCTATTATATATATATATATATATATATATATATATATATTTTTTTTTTTTTTCATTTTTTTTCTAAAGTATATACAACGTATCAATGCATATGGTTTTACATATAGTGCATGAACATGTACCCAATTCCCAATATTTTCAACAAAAATAAAGGTAAGTTATTTGGGTAAGTGAGCTAAATGAAATGATGGCCTCGATCATATAAATGCATGTATACATGGAACAATGGACATAAAGAATCAAACAAATCAAAGATCACAATCATAGAGAGAGAATAATACACACAAGAATGGAAAATAAGTGGTTATAAGATGTAACCACACAATTAGGCTCAAAACTCACATGCTTGTGTTCTTAGCTCAAAAACTATGTTCCAAAATAAATTCTTCAGGCAAGTTTGTCACTAAAAATTTTTTCAAATTGGTAGGGTGCCCTAAATATAGTTTCTTGGAAAAAAAATTATCACTCTAACCAAGTAGTCCTGACATAAAAAGGAAGCGGTAAAAATATGTACAAATTCTAACTAACATACAATCTATCATGCAATGCAACAACTAATCTAACAAAGACAAAAATTAAAAATTGGTGTTGAAAAAGGAAGTTGTTACCCATGGAGGTCGGTCGGACGACCTCCCCACACTTAGAAATTTGCACCGTCCTCGGTGCATGCAAAGAAAAGCAAGGTGGACGGGTTGCTACAATTGATGAGTTTCTTCAAAGGGTTGTGCGGGTGACTTGTTTGTTGTCCCATTTAAAAGCTTTTCCTTTTCCTCTTTTCTTGGTGGCCAACCTAAAGGGGAAGAAAAAGAAAGAGAATTAAGCCTATAACGAAGATATGAAAGCAATTAGAACATAGGCGGGGGCTAATGCCAAATAAGAGTAAGGTTCTCACAACATGTTAGCTACGCATGTAAGTGAGAGAGCAATGTAGGCAAGAGGCATATCAACTAATACTTGATGCAAGAGTAAAGTCAAAGCATGAAGAGCACTCAAAAGCATCAAGTTCAACTTGAAAGAGTGGGTCATGAAAGACATGTAAGTTCATATCAATGCACAAAGGATACAAGAATCATCAAGGGTTAAGCATTGATTCAAAAGTTTCATCACCCAACAATATCAAACAAGCCAAGAAGCACCAAGATTAACCAAGAAATTTTCAACAATTGAGTAAGAAAATTCAACACCATTATTGAAAGAAGGGACCTAGAAAAAAAATTGAAAACAGGCTATAGAAATAAAATTGAAATGCAAAGAATAGAAGTATACGAATGCGATAAACAAAAGAAAACGAAAGAGGAGAGAAAAAACTCTTTTTTTTTACCGGTGCGGACGCGGACGCGCGCCTGACCGAGTTGGCGACCGGCGCGGACGCGCCAAGTGCGCCTGCGCGTCAGTGTGGGCGCAAAATAGGCACAATAATGGCACAACTCTCTGGTTTTTGTACCAGGAGGGCAGGTGGTGCCATCGGCGCGCACGTGGTGCACGAAATTGTGATCACTACTTTTCACAACTCAAATAATTCCTAGTAATGGCCCCAAAGACTTGGTGCTCAATACCATGGCATAAACACAACTTCGCACAACTAACCAGCAAGTGCACTGGGTCGTCCAAGTAATAAACCTTACGCGAGTAAGGGTCGATTCCACGAAGATTGTTGGTATGAAGCAAGCTATGGTCACCTTGTAAATCTTAGTCAGGCAGACTCAAATGGGTATGGATGATATATGAATAAAAGATAAAGATAGAGATACTTATGTATTTCATTGGTGAGAACTTCAGATAAGCGTATGAAGATGCTTTGTCCCTTCCGTCTCTTTGCTTTCCTACTGTCTTCATCCAATCCTTCTTACTCCTTTCCATGGCAAGCTGTATGTTGGGCATCACCGTTGTCAATGGCTACAGTCCCGTCCTCTCAGTGGACATGTTCAACGCACCCTGTCACGGCACGGCTATCCAGCTGTCGGTTCTCGATCATGTCGAAATAGAATCTAGTGATTCTTTTGCGTCTGTCACTAACGCCCCACAATCGCGAGTTTGAAGCTCGTCACAGTCATTCAATCATTGAATCCTACTCAGAATACCACAGACAAGGTTTAGACCTTCCAGATTCTCTTGAATGCAGCCATCAATTCTAGCTTATACCACGAAGATTCCGATTAAAAAACCCAAGAGATATCCACCCAATCTAAGGTAGAACGGAGGTGATTGACGGTCACACGTTCATAGGTGAGAATGATGATGAGTGTCACGAATCATCACATTCATCAAGTTAAAGAACAAGTGATATCTTGGAATAAGAACAAGCTGAATTGAATAGAAGAACAATAGTAATTGCATTAATACTCGAGGTACAGCAGAGCTCTACACCTTAATCTATGGTGTGTAGAAACTCCACCGTTGAAAATACATAAGAACAAGGTCTAGGCATGGCTGTGAGGCCAGCCCCCAAATGATCTAAGATAGCATAAAACTCGAAGATAGCTAGCAAGAATCTAAATACAATAGCAAAAGGTCCTATTTATAGGGAACTAATAGCTTAAGAATTACAAAGGTGAGTAAATGACATAAAAATCCACTTCCGGGCCCACTTGGTGTGTGCTTGGGTTGAGCATTGAAGCATTTTTGTGTAGAGACTCTTCTTGGAGTTAAACGCCAGCTTTTGTGCCAGTTTAGGCATTTAACTCCCATTCTTGTGCCAGTTCCGGCGTTTAACGCTGGGCATTCTTGAGCTGATTTGGAACGCCGGTTTGGGCCATCAAATCTCGGGCAAAGTATGGACTATTAAACATTGCTGGAAAGCCCAAGATGTCTACTTTCCAACTCCGTTGAGAGCGCACCAATTGGGCTTCTGTAGCTCCAGAAAATCCACTTCGAGTGCAGGGAGGTCAGAATCCAACAGCATCTGCAGTCCTTTTCAGTCTCTGGATCAGATTTTTGCTCAGGTCCCTCAATTTCAGCCAGAAAATACCTGAAATCACAGAAAAACACACAAACTCATAGTAAAGTCCAGAAAAGTGAATTTTAATTAAAAACTAATAAAAATATACTAAAAACTAACTAAATCATACTAAAAAATACTAAAAACAATGCCAAAAAGCGTACAAATTATCCGCTCATCACAACACCAAACTTAAATTGTTGCTTGTCCTCAAGCAACTGAAAATCAAATAAGATAAAGAGAAGAAAATATGCAATGATTCCAAAAACATCTATGAAGATCAGTATTAATTAGATGAGCGGGGCTTTTAGCTTTTTGCCTCTGAACAGTTTTGGCATCTCACTCTATCCTTTGAAATTCAGAATGATTGGCTTCTTTAGGAACTCACAATCCAGATAGTGTTATTGATTCTCCTAGTTAAATATGATGATTCTTGAACACAGCTACTTTATGAGTCTTGGCCGTGGCCCAAAGCACTCTGTCTTCCAGTATTACCACCGGATACATACATGCCACAGACACATAATTGGGTGAACCTTTTCAGATTGTGACTCAGCTTTGCTAAAGTCCCGAATTAGAGGTGTCCAGGGTTCTTAAGCACACTCTTTTTGCCTTGGATCACAACTTTATTTCTTTCTTTTTTCTTTCTTTTTCTCTTTTTTTTCGTTTTTTTCTTTTTTCTTTTTTTTTCGCTTCTCTTTTCTCCTTTTTTTTATATTCACTGCTATTTCTTGCTTCAAGAATCATTTTTATAATTTTTCAGATCCTCAGTAACATGTCTCCTTTTTCATCATTCTTTCAAGAGCCAACAATTTTAACATTCATGAACAACAAATTCAAAAGACATATGCACTGTTCAAGCATACATTCAGAAAACAAAAGTATTGCCACCACATCAAAATAATTAATCTGTTATAAAATTCAAAATTCATGCAATTCTTCTCTTTTTCAATTAAGAACATTTTTTAAGAAAGGTGATGGATTCATAGGACATTCATAACTTTAAGACATAGACACTAATGATCATAAGACACAAACATGGATAAACATAAGCATAAAAATTCGAAAAACAGGAAAATAAAGAACAAGGAGATTAAAGAACGGGTCCATGGTGCGCGAAATCGTGATCACTACAACTTCGCACAACTAACCAGCAAGTGCACTGGGTCGTCCAAGTAATACCTTACGTGAGTAAGGGTCGATCCCACGGAGATTGTTGGTATGAAGCAAGCTATGGTCACCTTGTAAATCTCAGTCAGGCAGACTCAATTGGGTATAGTGATAAACGAATAAAGCATAAAGATAAAGATAGAGATACTTATGTAATTCATTGGTAGGAACTTCAGATAAGCGTATGAAGATGCCTTCCCTTCCGTCTCTCTGCTTTCCTACTGTCTTCATCCAATCCTTCTTACTCCTTTCCATGGCAAGCTTATGCAAGGGTTTCACTGTTGTCAGTGGCTACCTCCCATCCTCTCATTGGAAATGTTCAACGCACCCTGTCACGGCACGACTATCCATCTGTCGGTTCTCAATCAGGCCGGAATAGAATCCAGTGATTCTTTTGCGTCTGTCACTAACGCCCCGCCCTCAGGAGTTTGAAGCACGTCACAGTCATTCAATCATTGAATCCTACTCAGAATACCACAGACAAGGTTAGACCTTCTGGATTCTCTTGAATGCCGCCATCAGTTCTCGCCTATACCACGAAGATTCCGATTAAAGAATCCAAGAGATAAACACTAGAGCCTCGTATGCTTGTAGAACAAGAGTGGTTGTCAGTCACTTTGTTCATGAGTGAGAATGATGATGAGTGTCAATCATCACCTTCATCAAGTTGAAGAACAAGTGATATCTTGGACAAAGAACAAGAGGAGTTGAATAGAAGAACAATAGTAATTGCATTAATACTCGAGGTACAGCAGAGCTCCACACCTTAATCTATGGTGTGTAGAAACTCCACCGTTGAAAATACATAAGAACAAGGTCTAGGCATGGCCGTGAGGCCAGCCTCCCAATGAGGGTTCAATCATCAAAACATGATCAAAAGATGAAAATACAATAGTAAAAGGTCCTATTTATAGGAGACTAGTAGCCTAGGGTGTACAGAGATGAGTAAATGACATAAAAATCCACTTCCGGGCCCACTTGGTGTGTGCTTGGGCTGAGCAATGAAGCATTTTCGTGTAGAGACTCTCCTTGGAGTTAAACGCTAGCTTTTATGCCAGTTTGGGCGTTTAACTCCCAATTAGGTGCCAGTTCCGGCGTTTAACGCTGGAATTTCTTGAGGTGACTTTGAACGCCGGTTTGGGCCATCAAATCTTAGGCAAAGTATGGACTATCATATATTGCTGGAAAGCCCCGGATGTCTGCTTTCCAACGCCGTTGAGAGCGCGCCAATTGGGCTTCTGTAGCTCCAGAAAATCTACTTCGAGTGCATGGAGGTCAGAATCCAACAGCATCTGCAGTCCTTTTGAGTCTCTGTATCAGATTTTTGCTCAGATCCCTCAATTTCAGCCAGAAAATACCTGAAATCACAGAAAAACACACAAACTCATAGTAAAGTCCAGAAAAGTGAATTTTAACTAAAAACTAATAAAAATATAATAAAAACTCAACTAAAACTACCAAAAACATACTAAAAACAATGCCAAAAAGCGTACAAATTATCCGCTCATCACAACACCAAACTTAAATTGTTGCTTGTCCTCAAGCAACTGAAAATCAAATAAGATAAAAAGAAGAGAATATACTATAGACTCCAAATTATCAATGAAACTAAGCTCCAAATTAGATGAGCGGGACTAGTAGCTTTTTGCCTCCGAACAGTTTTGGCATCTCACTTTATCCTTTGAAATTCAGAATGATTGGCTTCTTTAGGAACTCCGAATCCAGATAGTGTTATTGATTCTCCTAGTTAAGTATGATGATTCTTGAACACAGCTACTTATTGAGTCTTGGCCGTGGCCCAAAGCACTCTGTCTTCCAGTATTACCACCGGATACATACATGCCACAGACACATAATTGGGTGAACCTTTTCAGATTGTGACTCAGCTTTGCTAAAGTCCCCAATTAGAGGTGTCCAGGGTTCTTAAGCACACTCTTATTGCCTTGGATCACAACTTTATTTCTTTCTTTTTCTTTCTTTTTCTCTTTCTCCCTTTTTTTTTGTTTTTCTCCTTCTTTTTCTCTTTTTTTTTTGTATTCACTGCTTTTTCTTGCTTCAAGAATCATTTTTATGATTTTTCAGATCCTCAGTAACATGTCTCCTTTTTCATCATTCTTTCAAGAGCCAACAATTTTAACATTCATGAACAACAAATTCAAAAGACATATGCACTGTTCAAGCATACATTCAGAAAACAAAAAGTATTGTCACCACATCAAACTAATTAAGCTAGTTTTAAAGATGAATTTGAAATCTTGTACTTCTTGTTCTTTTGTGATAAAAATAGTTTTCATTTAAGAAAGGTGATGGATTCATATTCATAGCTTTAAGGCATAGACACTAAGACACTAATGATCATAAGACACAAACATGGATAAACATAAAGCACTAAAATTCGAAAAACAGAAAAATAAAGAACAAGGAGATTAAAGAACGGGTCCACCTTAGTGATGGCGGCTCTTTCTTTCTCTTGAAGATCCTATGGAGTGCTTGAGCTCCTCAATGTCTCTTCCTTGTCTTTGTTGCTCCTCTCTCATGATCCTTTGATCTTCTCCAATTTCATGGAGGAGGATGGCATGTTCTTGGTGCTCCACCCTTAGTTGTCCCATGTTGGAACTTAATTTTCCTAGGGAGGTGTTAATTTGCTCCCAGTAGTCTTGTGGAGGAAAGTGCATCCCTTGAGGTATCTCAGGGATTTCTTGATGAGAGGGGTCTCTTGTTTGCTCCATCTTCTTCTTAGTGATGGGCTTGAGGTCATGCCTTCTCAGTTGAACCGGCTTTGGATGCCATAAATGGTTATGGAAAAACAAAAAGCACTGCTTTTACCACACCAAACTTAAAAGGTTTGCTCGTCCTCGAGCAAAAGAAGAAAGAAGAGAGTAGAAGAAGAAGAAATGGAGGAGATGGAGATGGTTTTGTGGTTAGGCTAAAAGGGGAAGAAGTAGTGGTTTGAATTTGGATGGTGAGGTAAGTGGGGTTTTATGGAGGTGAGTGGTGAAGAGAGAGATGGGATTTGATAGGTGAGGGGTTTGTGGGGATCCTGTGGGGTCCACAGATCCTTAGGTGTCAAGGAAAAGTCATCCCTGCACCAAATGGCATCAAAAATCACGTTTTGAGCCATTTCTGGCGTTAAACGCCGGGCTGATACCCATTTCTGGCGTTTAACGCCAGCTTCTTGCCCTTTCCTGGCGTTTAACGCCAGTCTGGTGCCCCTTTCTGGCGTTAAACGCCCAGAATGGTGCCAGACTGGGCGTTAAATGCCCAACTGCTAACCTTACTGGCGTTTGAACGCCAGTAGGTTCTTCCTCCAGGGTGTGCTGTTTTTCTTCCTGTTTTTCATTCTGTTTTTGCTTTTTCAACTGAGTTTGTGACTTCTCATGATCATCAACCTACAGAAAACATAAAATAACAAAGGAAAATAGATAAAATATAACATTGGGTTGCCTCCCAACAAGCGCTTCTTTAATGTCAGTAGCTTCACAGAGGGCTCTCATGGAGCCTCACAGATACTTAGGGCAATGTTGGAACCTCCCAACACCAAACTTAGAGTTTGAATGTGGGGGTTCAACACCAAACTTAGAATTTGACTGTGGGGGCTCTGTTTGACTCTGTTTTGAGAGAAGCTCTTCATGCTTCCTCTCCATGGTGACAGAGGGATATCCTTGAGCCTTAAACACAAAGGATTCTTCATTCACTTGAATGATCAATTCTCCTCTGTCAACATCAATCACAGCCTTTGCTGTGGCTAGGAAGGGTCTACCAAGGATGATGGATTCATCCATGCACTTCCCAGTCTCTAGGACTATGAAATCAGCAGGAATGTAATGGTCTTCAATCTTTACCAGAACATCCTCTACAAGTCCATAAGCTTGTTTTCTTGAATTGTCTGCCATCTCTAGTGAGATTCTTGCAGCTTGTACCTCAAAGATCCCTAGCTTCTCCATTACAGAGAGAGGCATGAGGTTTACACTTGACCCTAAGTCACACAGAGCCTTCTTAAAGGTCATGGTGCCTATGGTACAAGGTATTAAAAACTTCCCAGGATCTTGTCTCTTTTAAGGTAATTTCTGCCTAGACAAGCCATCCAGTTCTTTGGTGAGTGATGACAAGTCATCATATACCTATTTTTCTATGCTTTTCATACAATAAATTGATGATTTATGCTTAAATATTGAATGCTTTTGTACTTAAATGATAGATTTCCTTGATCTTTTAATTTTATAAATCTTGTAGGAAATAAGAAGAAAAAGAAGCAAAGAAGCACAAAAAAAGGAGAAAAAAAGAGCTTTGGGGTACACTTTGAAGTTGGGGTACACTTTGGAGCCTTAGACCACGCTTTTAAAAGTGTGGCCCATGACCAAATCAAGGAAGAAAACAACCAGCACGCACACTGCCCTGCCCTTGCCAAGGGCAGGGCTGAATCATGATGAAGCAAAGTGAGGATGAAGCAAATTTTCGCTAAGTTAAAATCTGGGCGCTCACAGCATGACCATGCCTACTTCAAAGGGCTATAACTTGAGCTACAGATGTCCAATTGATGTGCTTCCAGTTGCGTTAGAAAGCTGACATTCAGAGCTTTCCAACGATATATAACAATCCATTTTTGGCGTACAATTGGAGCAGGAACGAGAGGCATCTTTAAAGGCCAAAAACAAGCAAAAATAAACCAAAATGCTTCCACCAAGGCTCGAAGCTGGAGCCTCACTCCAAAACAAATTGGCGCTCAATTTTCTACCCTGCCCTCTTGGAGAGCAGGGCAATGTCGTGCTCTTCATGGAAAGTCAAGGAAAAATTGCTCCTCAAGTGCTTTCACCAAGTTTCGAACCAAGCACCTAAGGGGAGTGAGGAGCGCATCATGACACGGTCCAAGGAAGTGAGTGCGCAAGACACACATGCAAGGCAACATTGCCCTGCCCTCCACAAGGGCAGGGCAGCATCTTCACACACCAAGCTCGCACGCACAAGCACCAGCACGCACACTTTCCTGCCCTGCCCTCCACAAGGGCAGGGCAGCCACCTGGGAGTGTCATGGGCCAAAAATCAACCAAAATTCAATTTAATTCAATTCCTCACCAAATTGAATCAAGGCCAACCAAACCAATTTCTCCTCAAATCCAAAGCAAGCTAAGCCCACATCATCACTCAAAGGCACATGGATCAATTAAATTAGGATTTTCAATTTTGTAATTTGTTTTAATTTCATTTTCATTTTTTATTTTTAAAGCCTATATAAAGGCATCATTTCCATCTTTGTAAAAAGAGGCTAGCACACTAGGGAGTATTAGGATTTGAGAGCTCTCTCTTGTAGTTTTGATTGCTGTTTTGGAAATTTGGATTGGGAAGGAAGGAATTTTGTTTCATTCCTGATTTGAGATTCATCCTGTTCTCTTACTGCATAACTCAATTTTCATTTGCTGTTTTAAATCTTCTTCTTCTGCAATCTGTTCTTTTAATTTTTTGCAACCTCTCTCTTGTTGGATCAAGGAAGGACTTGAGATCTAGACTTGTTTTCTAGTTTCTTCCACTCCTGAGATCTTCAACATCCTGTTAGTTGCTGCAAATTAAGCATTGCTTTTCTGTTTTTAAATTCTTCAAGGCATTTTACTCTTTTGCTTAAGATCTACTGCAATTCAATTCATCTTTAGTTCTTCTGTTTATTGCAATTTACTTTCTCTTGTTTAATTTCTAAAATTCCAGCACCCCAGCCCCTTTACTATTCATGTAATTTACTTTTCTTGCAATTTAAGTTTCAGCTATTTTACTTTCTTGCTCTTTAAGTTTTCTGCCCATTTAGATTCTGCAACTTTATCATTCCTGCAATTTACTTTCTGTTGATCAACTTCACACAATTCACTTCAATGTTAGCTTGACTAAACTAATCACCCACTAAAGTTGCTTGATCCATCAATCCATGTGGGATAGACCTCACTCTTGTGAGTTATTACTACTTGATGCGACCCGGTATACTTGCCGGTTGGATATGTGTGTTGGAAATTCGTTTTTCCACAAAAACACCATCAGTGAGCAAAGGGGGTTCATCCTCCCAAGTCTCATTACCAAATAACTTGTCATTTAGCTTCATGATTGCTCCAAGGTATTTAGCAACTTGCTCTTCAGTGAAATACTCATCCTCTTCAGAGGAAGAATACTCATCAGAGCTCATGAATGGCATAAGTAAATCCATTGGAATCTCTATGGTCTCAGTGTGAGCCTCAGATTCCCATGGTTCCTCATTAGGGAACTCATTGGAGGCTAGTGGACGTCCATTGAGGTCTTCCTCAGTGGTGTTCACTGCCTCTTCCTCTTCTCCAAGTTCGGCTATATTGATGGCCTTGCACTCTCCTTTTGGATTTTCTTCTGTATTGCTTGGAAGAGTACTAGGAGAGAGTTCAGTAATTTTCTTGCTCAGCTGTCCCACTTGTGCCTCCAAATTCCTAATGGAGGACCTTGTTTCAGTCATGAAACTTTGAGTGGTTTTGATTAGATCAGAGACCATGGTTGCTAAGTCAGAGTGGCTCTGCTTAGAACTCTCTGTCTGTTACTGAGAAGATGATGGAAAAGGTTTGCTATTGCTAAACCTGTTTCTTCCACCATTATTGTTGTTGAAACCTTGTTGAGGTCTCTATTGATCCTTCCATGAGAGATTTGGATGATTTCTCCATGAAGAATTATAGGTGTTTCCATAGGGTTCTCCCATGTAATTCACCTCTTCCATTGAAGGGTTCTCAAGATCATAAGCTTCTTCTTCAGATGAAGCATCCTTAGTACTGCTTGGTGCATTTTGCATTCCAGACAGACTTTGAAAGATCAAATTGACCTGTTGGGTTAATATTTTGTTCTGAGCCAATATGGCATTTAGAGTATCAATCTCAAGAACTCCTTTCTTCTAATTTGTCCCATTGTTCACAGGATTCCTTTCAGAAGTGTACATGAATTGGTTATTTGCAACCATTTCAATTAGTTCTTGAGCTTCTGTAGGCGTCTTCTTCAGATGAAGAGATCCTCCAGCAGAGCTATCCAAAGATATCTTGGATAGTTCAGAGAGACCATCATAGAAGATACCTATGATGCTCCATTCAGAAAGCATGTCAGAGGGACACTTTCTGATCAATTGTTTGTATCTTTCCCAAGCTTTATAGAGGGATTCTCCTTCCTTCTGTCTGAAGGTTTGGACTTCCACTCTAAGCTTACTCAATTTTTGAGGTGGAAAGAACTTTACCAAGAAGGCATTGACTAGCTTTTCCCAAGAGTTCAGGCTTTCTTTAGGTTGTGAGTCCAACCATATCCTAGCTCTGTCTCTTACGGCAAAAGGGAATAGCATAAGTCTGTAGACCTCAGGGTCAACCCCATTGGTCTTGACAGTGTCACAGATTTGCAAGAATTCAGCTAAAAACTGATGAGGATCTTCCAATGGAAGTCCATGGAACTTGCAATTCTGTTGTATTAGAGAAACTAATTGAGGCTTAAGCTCAAAGTTGTTTGCTCCAATGGCAGGGATAGAGATGCTTCTCCCATAGAAGTCGGGAGTAGGTGCCGTAAAGTCACCCAGCACCTTCCTTGCATTGTTGGCATTGTTGTTGTTTTTGGCTGCCATGGATTCTTCTTCTTTGAAGATTTCTGTTAGGTCCTCTACAGAGAGTTGTACCTTAGCTTCTCTTAGCTTTCGCTTCAAGGTCCTTTCAGGTTCAGGATCAGCTTCAACAAGAATGCTTTTGTCTTTGCTCCTGCTCATATGAAAGAGAAGAGAACAAGAAAATGTGGAATCCTCTATGTCACAGTATAGAGATTCCTTGAGGTGTCAGAGGAAAAGAAAAATAGAAGGAAGAAGTAGAGAATTCGAACTTAGTGAGATAGAGTTCGAATTCTGCATTGAGGAGGAGTGTTACTCCACAAATAGAAGGATGTGAGAAGAGGGGAAGAGATTTTTCGAAAATTAAGTAAAAGAAAAAAACATTTTGAAAAAGATTTTGAAGAAGATATGATTGAAAACGTTTTTGAAAAAGATGTGATTTAAAAGTTATGGTTTTAAAAAGATATGACTGAAAAGATATGATTTGAAAAATAATTTAAAAAGATTTGATTTTAAAAAAAATTAATGACTTGGCTAATGATGACAAGTCATCATATACCCATTTTTCAAGCTAATTTCACTTGTTTTGTTAGCATTTATGCACTTTCTTGCATCCTAAGCAAGTGATTTGGAGTGAAAAAGCATAACTTCTCTAAATCAAGCAACCACCATGAAATTAATGTTAAATCATGAGGTTTAAGCTAATTTTAATTGAATTTTAATTGATTTATAAGCCTCTTGAATTTAGTGATACTTTGAGTGGTTGTTTTGATTTATTATAGGTGAAGAAAAGAAAAGAAAAGGAAAAGCGTGGCCTAAGAAGTGTAGCCCAAGGAAAGGAAGTGTGCCGCATGCAAAGGGGAGGCAATGTTTGCCCTCCACAAGGGCACACTGCCCTCTAGGAGGGCAACATAAGAGAACCAAGAAGAGAAGGCAACTCTGCCCTGCCCACTTGATGAGCGGATAATTTGTACGCTTTTTGGCATTGTTTTTAGTATGTTTTTAGTATCTTTTAGTTAGTTTTTAGTATATTTTTATTAGTTTTTAATTAAAATTCACTTTTCTGGACTTTACTATGAGTTTGTGTGTTTTTCTGTGATTTCAGGTATTTTCTGACTGAAATTGAGGGTCCTGAGCAAAAATCTGATCCAGAGACTGAAAAGGACTGCAGATGCTGTTGGATTCTGACCTCCCTGCACTCGAAGTGGATTTTCTGGAGCTACAGAAACCCAATTGGCGCGCTCTCAACGGCATTGGAAAGTAGACATCCTGGGCTTTCCAGCAATATATGATAGTCCATACTTTGCCCAAGATTTGATGGCCCAAACCGGCGCTCAAAGTCACCTACAGAAATTCCAGCGTTAAACGCCGGAACTGGCATAAAACTTGGAGTTAAACGCCCAAACTGGCATGAAAGCTGGCGTTTAACTCCAGAAAAGGTCTCTACACGAAAATGCTTCATTGCTCAGCCCAAGCACACACCAAGTGGGCCCGGAAGTGGATTTTTCTGTCATTTACTCATTTCTGTAAACCTTAGGTTACTAGTTTACTATTAATAAGATCTTTTGACATTGTATCCGGACCTTATGACCTCATGACATTTTCACACGTTTCTTTGTGTACATTCCACGGCATGAGTCTCTAAACCCCATGGTTGGGGGTGAGGAGCTCTGCTGTGTCTTGATGGATTAATGCAATTACTACTGTTTCTTATTCAATCATGCTTGCTTCCATTCCAAGATAATACTTGTTCTTAATCCGGATGAATGTGATGATCCGTGACAATCATCATCATTCTCAACTATGAACATGTGCCTGACAACCACCTCTGTTCTATCTTAGATTGAGTATTTATCTCTTGGATTCTTTAATCGGAATCTTCGTGGTATAAGCTAGAACTGATGGCGGCATTCAAGAGAATCCGGAAGGTCTAAACCTTGTCTGTGGTATTCTGAGTAGGATTCAATGACTGAATGACTGTGACGTGCTTCAAACTCCTGAAGGTGGGGCGTTAGTGACAGACGCAAAAGAATCACTGGATTCTATTCCGGCCTGATTGAGAACCGACAGATGGATAGCCGTGCCGTGACAGGGTGCGTTGAACATTTCCAATGAGAGGATGGGAGGTAGCCACTGACAACGGTGAAACCCTACATACAGCTTGCCATGGAAGGAGCCTTGCGTGTTTGATGAAGAAGACAGTAGGAAAGCAGAGATTCAGAAGATGGAGCATCTCCAAAACCCCAGCCTATTCTCCATTACTGCAATACAAGTAACCATTTCATGTTCTTTTGCTTTTTACAATCAATCCTGATAATTTCTGATATCCTGACTAAGATTTACAAGATAACCATAGCTTGCTTCAAGCCGACAATCTCCGTGGGATCGACCCTTGCTCACGCAAGGTATTACTTGGACGACCCAGTGCACTTGCTGGTTAGTTGTGCGGGATTGCAAAAGTGTGATTGCAATTTCGTGCACCAAGTTTTTGGCGCCGTTGCCGGGGATTGTTCGAGTTTGGACAACTGACGGCTTATCTTGTTGCTTAGATTAGGACTGTTTTATTTTTGTTGGTTTAGAGTCTTTTAGTTGAGTCTAGTTTCATATTTTAAGTTTGGTGTCAATTGCATGCTTTTGTTTTTCTTTTAATTTTCGAATTTTGCATGTTCTTAGTCCCTTTTTGATTTATAAAAATTCTAAGTTTGGTGTCCTCTTTGTGTTTCCCTTAAAAAATTTTCGAAAACTGTGTGTTTGATTTTCTAAAAATTTTAAGTTTGGATCTTTTTGTGTTTTTCTCTTTCCTCTTATCAAAAATCAAATCTTTTTCACAAAAATTTTTCAATCATATCTTTTTAATTGCTGTTTTCAAAATCTTTTCTTTTACTAATTGATTCAGTTCTCAATTTGCTTTGATTTCATTTCCCTTTTGATTTTCGAATTTTTTTTATTTTATTTTATTTCATTTTAAATTTTTTCGGATATTTCAAAAAAAAAAAAGAAAAAAAATAATAATAAAAATAAACAAAATTCATCTCTTTGCAATCATTATCATTTCCCTTTTGTCCATTATGGACTTAAGTGGAATTAATCAGTCCAAGAGGACTCTGGGGTCATATGCTAACCCCATTACAGCTGCATATGGGAGTAGCATCTGTACACCTCCCATCAAAGCAAGCAGCTTTGAGCTAAACCCTCAACTCATTATCATAGTGCAGCAAAATTGCCAGTATTCCGGTCTTCCACAGGAAGAACCTACTGAGTTTCTGGCACAGTTCTTACAAATTGCTGACACAGTACATGATAAAGAGGTAGATCAGGATGTCTACAGACTATTACTGTTTCCATTTGCTGTAAAAGATCAAGCTAAAAGGTGGTTAAATGACCAACCTACAGCAAGCATAAAGACATGGAAACAGTTGTCAGACAAATTCCTGAATCATTTTTACCCTCCAAAGAGGATGACACAGCTAAGGCTGGACATCCAAGGCTTTAAACAAGAGGATAATGAATCCCTTTATAATGCCTGGGAGAGGTATAGAGGTATGCTAAGGAAATGCCCCTCTGAAATGTTTTCAGAGTGGGTACAGTTAGATATTTTCTACTATGGGCTTACAGAAAAAGCTCAGATGTCTTTAGACCACTCAGCTGGTGGATCTATACACATGAGGAAGACAATTGAAGAAGCTCAAGAGCTCATAGACACTGTTGCTAGAAACCAATACTTATATTCTAGCAATGAGTTCGTTCCAAAAGAGGAAGTCATGGCATTAGTCACTGATCCTAATCCTCAAGAACAGATGAATGAGCTTAATCAACAACTACTCCTGATGACAGAACAGTTAGCAGAATTTAAAGAGATGCTCTATGAAACTAAAGTTGCTAATAAGAGCATAGAACTACAGTTGAATCAAGCAAAACAGCAAATATCTAAACAGATAACAGAGGAGTGTCAAGCAGTTCAATTGAGGAGTGGGAAGACCTTGAATAACACTGCTCAAAAGAGTAAAAAGCCAAACAAGGAACAAGTGACAGAGGACAACCAAACCACTGTTCAAAATCCCTCTGAGGACAGTAAGAGCCCATAAAGGAATATTGGCGTTCAAACGCCAGAAAGGGAAGGAAAGCTGGCGTTAAACGCCCATTCCTTGCCCAGTTCTGGCGTTCAAACGCCAGAAAAGGGGGAAAAGTTGGCGTTAAACGCCCATTTTCCACCCATTCCTGGCGTTCAAACGCCAAGGGAAGATCAGACACCTGAGAGTGCTGACAGTAATCCCTCTAAAAAGGCTTCTTCAACCACTTCTGTAAGGAATAAACCTGCAGCATCTAAGGTTGAAGAATATCAAGCCAAGATGCCTTATCCTCAGAAACTCCGCAAAGCGGAACAGGATAAGCAATTTGCCCGCTTTGCAGACTATTTAAGGACTCTTGAAATAAATCCCGTTTGCAGAGGCACTTGAGCAAATACCTTCTTATGCTAAGTTCATGAAGGAAATCTTAAGTCATAAGAAGGATTGGAGAGAACTGAAAAAGTGTTTCTCACTGAAGAATGCAGTGCAGTCATTCTAAAAAGCTTACCAGAAAAGCTTCAAGATCCTGGAAGCTTTCTGATACCATGCACATTAGAAGGCACTTGCACCAAGACAGCCCTATGTGATCTTGGAGCAAGCATCAATCTAATACCTGCATCCACTATCAGAAAGCTTGGGTTGATTGGAGAAGTCAAACCAACCAGGATATGCCTCCAACTTGCTGATGGCTCCATTAAACAACCATCAGGCATAATAGAGGACATGATTGTCAAGGTTGGGCCATTTGCCTTTCCAACTGACTTTGTGGTGCTGGAAATGGAGGAGCACAAGAGTGCAACTCTCATTCTAGGAAGACCTTTCCTAGCAACTGGACGAACTCTTATTGATGTACAAAAAGGGGAAGTAACCTTGAGAGTCAATGAGGATGAGTTCAAGTTGAATGCTGTGAAAGCTATGCAGCATCCAGACACACCAAATGACTGTATGGGCGCTGACATTATTGACTCTCTGGTAGAAGAGATCAATATGGCTGAAAGCCTAGAATCAGAGCTTGAGGACATCTTCAAAGATGCTCAACCTGATCAGGAAGAACTAGAGGAAGCAAAGGAATTTTCGAAAATTCCTCAGGAGGAGGATAAACCTCCTAAGCCTGAACTCAAACCACTACCATCATCCCTGAAATATGCATTTCTGGGAGAGGGTGACACTTTTCCAGTAATTATAAGCTCTGCTTTAAATTCACAGGAAGAGGAAGCACTGATTAAAGTGCTAAGGACACACAAGACAGCTCTTGGGTGGTCCATAAGTGATCTCAAGGGTATTAGCCCAGCTAGATGCATGCACAAGATCCTGTTGGAGGATAATGCCAAACCAGTGGTCCAACCACAGAGAAGGCTAAATCCTGCCATGAAGGAGGTGGTGCAGAAAGAGGTCACTAAATTACTAGAGGCTGGGATTATTTATCCTATTTTTGATTGCCCCTGGGTGAGCCCTGTCCAAGTTGTTCCCAAAAAGGGAGGCATGACAGTGGTTCATAATGAAAAGAATGAACTGGTTCCTACAAGAACAGTCACAGGGTGGCGCATGTGTATTGACTACAGAAGACTCAATACAGCCACCAGAAAGGATCATTTTCCTTTACCATTCATAGACCAAATGCTAGAAAGACTAGCTGGTCATGATTATTACTGCTTTTTGGATGGCTATTCAGGCTACAACCAAATTGCAGTAGATCCTCAGGACCAAGAGAAAACAGCATTTACTTGCCCTTCTGGCGTGTTTACCTATAGGAGGATGCCTTTTGGTCTGTGCAATGCACCTGCAACCTTTCAGAGGTGCATGCTCTCTATCTTCTCAGATATGGTAGAGAAATTTCTGGAAGTCTTCATGGACGACTTCTCAGTGTATGGAGACTCATTTAGCTCCTGTCTTAACCACTTATCACTTGTCCTGAAAAGGTGCCAAGAGACTAACCTGGTTTTAAACTGGGAGAAATGTCACTTTATGGTGACTGAAGGAATTGTCCTTGGGCACAAAATTTCAAGCAGGGGAATAGAGGTGGATAAGGCAAAGGTAGAGGTAATTGAAAAATTACCACCACCTGCTAATGTTAAGGCAATCAGAAGCTTTCTGGGGCATGCAGGATTCTACAGAAGGTTTATCAAGGATTTTTCGAAAATTGCTAAGCCTTTGAGTAACCTGTTAGCTGCTGACACACCATTTGTTTGACACACAGTGTCTGCAGGCATTTGAGACCCTGAAAGCTAAGCTGGTCACAGCACCAGTCATCTCTGCACCAGATTGGGCATTACCATTTGAATTAATGTGTGATGCCAGTGATCATGCCATTGGTGCAGTGTTGGGACAGAGGCATAACAAACTTCTGCATGTCATTTATTATGCTAGCCGTGTTTTAAATGATGCACAGAAGAATTACACAACCACAGAAAAAGAGTTGCTTGCAGTGGTTTATGCCATTGACAAGTTTAGATCCTACCTAGTGGGATCAAAGGTGATTGTGTACACTGACCATGCTGCTCTTAAATACTTACTCACAAAGCAGGATTCAAAACCCAGGCTTATCAGATGGGTGTTGCTTCTGCAAGAGTTTGATATAGAAATAAGAGACAGAAAAGGGACAGAGAACCAAGTAGCTGATCATCTGTCCCGAATAGAACCAGTAGCTGGGGCGTCCCTCCCTTCTACTGAGATCTCTGAGACTTTCCCAGATGAGCAACTCTTTGCCATTCAGGAAGCTCCATGGTTTGCAGATATTGCAAACTATAAAGCTGTGAGGTTCATACCCAAGGAGTACAGCAGAGTGCAAAGAAAGAAATTAATTTCAGATGCCAAGTACTACCTCTGGGATGAACCATATCTCTTTAAGAGATGTGCTGACGGAGTGATCTGCAGATGTGTACCCAGAGAAGAAGCACGAAGGATCCTATGGCACTGCCATGGATCACAGTATGGGGGACATTTTGGAAGTGAGCGAACAGCCACTAAAGTTCTCCAGTGCGGCTTCTACTGGCCCACTCTCTATAAAGATTCCCGAGAGTTTGTGCGTAGCTGTGACAGTTGCCAAAGAGCTGGTAACCTGCCTCACGGATATGCCATGCCTCAACAAGGGATATTAGAGATAGAATTGTTTGATGTATGGGGAATTGATTTCATGGGACCATTCCCACCATCATACTCAAACACGTACATTCTGGGCAGTGGACTATGTATCTAAGTGGGTAGAAGCAATTGCTACACCCACTAATGATACCAAGACTGTACTGAAATTCCTCCAGAAAAACATTTTCAGCAGATTTGGTGTTCCCAGAGTACTAATCAGTGATGGGGGCTCTCATTTCTGCAACAAACAGCTATACTCTGCTATGGTTAGATATGGAATCAGCCATAAAGTGGCAACTCCGTATCATCCACAGACAAATGGGCAAGCTGAAGTCTCTAACAGAGAACTAAAGAGAATCCTAGAACGGACTGTGATAGCCCGAAGAAAGGATTGGGCAAAGAGCTTGGATGATGCTCTGTGGGCATACAGAACAGCATTCAAGACTCCTATAGGAACCTCTCCATACCAATTGGTGTATGGGAAGGCCTGTCATTTGCCTGTGGAACTGGAACACAAAGCTTACTGGGCAACCAGATTCCTAAATATGGATGCACAGTTAGCTGGTGAAAAAAGATTGCTCCAGCTAAATGAGCTAGAGGAGTTCAGACTCAATGCCTTTGAAAATGCAAAAATTTATAAGGAAAGGCAAAGAAATGGCATGACAAGAAGTTGTCAACCAGAGTCTTTGAGCCAGGACAAAAGGTTCTGCTCTTTAACTCTAGGCTCAAACTGTTTCCAGGAAAACTTAAATCCCGGTGGAGGGGTCCGTATGTGATTACAGGAGTCTCACCATATGGATATGTTGAGCTTCAGGATACTGATTCTAACAGAAAGTTCATTGTAAATGGACAGAGAATCAAGCACTATCTTGAAGGAAATTTTGAGCAGGAATGCTCAAAACTGAGACTTGAGTGATTCTCAGTGAAAGTCCAGCTAAAGACAGTAAAGAAGCGCTTGCTGGGAGGCAACCCAGTCATTAGGAAGTTGTATGATTAGTTCTTACAGAGGCAAGTATCAAAAATGAAGGAATTCACAGAGTTACAGAAGAATTCAGCTCAAAAAGCAGAGAAAATGAGCTTACTGGCGAAAAAATGCTAGTAAGGGGCATTTTGGGCGTTAAACGCCAGAATGGGTACCATTCTGGGCGTTTAACGCCAGAAATGGTGCCATTTTGGGCGTTAAACGCCAGAATGGGCACCATTCTGGGCGTTAAACGCCAGAATGGGCACCATTCTGGGCGTTTAACGCCAGGTGTGCAGCATCCTGGGCGTTTTGGAAAAACGCCCAGTGACAAAGGATTTCTGGCGTTTAACGCCAGCCAGGGCACCTGGCTGGGCGTTAAACGCCCAAAAGGGGCAACAAATGGGCGTTAAACGCCAGAATGGGTGCCATTCTGGGCGTTTAACGCCAGCAAGGTGGGGGGACCACAATTTTGTTTTCTAATCAAATTTTTTCAAACTTTCCTTTTCTCACCCATACTTTTCTACAAAATCACACTTCAATCATTCATCATTCACTTTCAAATCTTCAAAAATTAAAACCATTTTTCAAATCTATTTCAAATCAATTACAAACATTGTTCAAAAATTTCACCCTTTTCGCAATTTCTTTTCATATCTTCTCAAATCTTCTTTCAAATTCCTTTTTTTTTTCGAAAACTCCCCTCCCCACCTTATAAATACACGTTTGTTCCCCCTCTTCCAACCACACCATTCGAATTTCCTCTTCCTCCCCCTCTCTTCTCTCTTTTCTTTTGCTTGAGGACAAGCAAACCTCTAAGTTTGGTGTGCTTTTCCGTGATCACTAAGCCAAGATTCATTAATATCATGGCTCCTAAGGGAAAACAAACCAATTTAAGAGGCAAGAAAGAGAACAATCCAAAGAATCTTTGGAATCAAGAGAAGTTCTTAACTAAAGAACATGAAGACCATTATCACAAAATAATGGGTCTGAGGTCAGTGATCCCGGAAGTGAAATTTGATCTGAAAGAAGATGAATATCCGGGGATCCAAGAGCAAATTCGAAACAGAGGATGGGAAGTTCTAACCAATCCTGAGACAAAGGTTGGAAGGAACATGGTTCAGGAATTTTACTCAAATCTGTGGCTGACAGATAAGCAGAGAATGACTGGAACCGCTTACCATACCTACAGGACTATGGTCAGAGGGAAAGTTATGTACTTCCATCTGGACAAAATAAGAGAAATCTTCAAACTACCTCAACTGCAAGATGATCCTGATTCCTTCAATAGGAGGATGGTGAGAGTAGATAAGGGGTTGGATCAAGTTCTAGAAGACATATGTCTCCCTGGGACTAAATGGATAACCAATTCAAAGGGTGTCCCAAACCAACTCAAGAGGGGAGACCTCAAGCCAGTTGCAAGAGGTTGGCTAGACTTTATTGGGCGTTCCATATTGCCCACTAGCAACCGTTCTGAGGTCACCATCAAGAGGGCAGTGATGATTCATTGCATTATGCTTGGAAAAGAAGTGGAGGTCCATCATATGATTGCCTGTGAGATCTACACAATTGCAAATAGGAATTCCACTGTAACCAAATTGGCTTACCCAAGCTTGATCTCCTTGCTCTGTAAAGAGGCTGGGGTGAAGATAGAAGAAGATGAATTCATACCCATTGAACATCCAATCACCAAGAAGACAATGGAAGGAACAAGAGAAGCAGGGGCGTGAAATCCAAGAGATGAAGCGCCAAAAGCTCTCCTCTCAAGCTGAGGGAGCATCCACTTCTCAAAATCAAGGTTGTTGAGTCCTAACTCTGTGAAAACCTCTATCATTAGGAGCCTATTTTTTTCGTTTTTCTTGTTTTGTTTTCTATTTTTATTTTTTATTCTCATCTTATATCTATATTTGAGTCTTGTTCTTAGTTCATAATTAATAAAATTTATGCCTTAAGGTTATGAATGTCCTATGAATCCATAACCTCTCTTAAAGGAAAAATGCTTTAATCACAAAAGAACAAGAAGTACAGGATTTCGAAATTTATCCTTGAAACTAGTTGAATTAGCTTGATGTGGTGACAATACTTTTTGTTTTCTGAATGAATGCTTGAACAGTGCATATGTCTCTTGAATTTGTTGTTTTAAGAATGTTAAAATTCTTGGCTCTTGAAAGAATGATGGAAAAGGAGAACTGTTATTGAGGATCTGAAAAATCATCAAATTGATTCTTGAAGCAAGAAAAAGCAGTGATTCAAAAAAAAAAAATTTTCGAAAAAAAAAAGAAAGAAAAAGAAGGAAATAAGGGTGTGAACCAAGGCAAAAAAAGAGTGTGCTTAAGAACCCTGGACACCTCTAATTGGGGACTTTAGCAAAGCTGAGTCACAATCTAAAAAGGTTCACCCAATTATGTGTCTGTGGCATGTATGTATCCGGTGGTAATACTGGAAGACAGAGTGCTTTGGGCCACAGCCAAGACTCATACACTAGCTATGTTCAAGAATCACTACACTTAACTAGGAGAATCAATAACACTATCTGAGTTCTGAGTTCTTATAGATGCCAATCATCCTGAACTTCAAAGGATAGAGTGAGATGCCAAAACTGTTCGGAGGCAAAAAGCTACTAGTCCCGCTCATCTAATTGGAGCTATGTTTCTTTGATATTTTGGAGTCTATAGTATATTCTCTTCTTTTTATCCTATTTTGATTTTCAGTTGCTTGGGGACAAGCAACAATTTAAGTTTGGTGTTGTGATGAGCGGATAATTTGTACGCTTTTTGGCATTGTTTTTAGTATGTTTTTAGTATCTTTTAGTTAGTTTTTAGTATATTTTTATTAGTTTTTAATTAAAATTCACTTTTCTGGACTTTACTATGAGTTTGTGTGTTTTTTTGTGATTTCAGGTATTTTCTGACTGAAATTGAGGGTCCTGAGCAAAAATCTGATCCAGAGACTGAAAAGGACTGCAGATGCTGTTGGATTCTAACCTCCCTGCACTCGAAGTGGATTTTCTGGAGCTACAGAAGCCCAATTGGCGCGCTCTCAACGGCATTGGAAAGTAGACATCCTGGGCTTTCCAGAAATATATGATAGTCTATACTTTGCCCAAGATTTGATGGCCCAAACCGGCGCTCAAAGTCACCTACAAAAATTCCAGCGTTAAACGCCGGAACTGGCATAAAACTTGGAGTTAAACGCCGGAACTGGCATAAAACTTGGAGTTAAACGCCCAAACTGGCATGAAAGCTGGCGTTTAACTCCAGAAAAGGTCTCTACACAAAAATGCTTCATTGCTCAGCCCAAGCACACACCAAGTGGGCCCGGAAGTGGATTTTTCTGTCATTTACTCATTTCTGTAAACCCTCTCTGACATTGTGGGACTCTGAGTGTGTACATTGGCATGGTCTGGTAAGGAGCTCTGCTGTGTCTTGATGGATTAATGCAATTACTACTGTTTCTTATTCAATCATGCTTGCTTCCATTCCAAGATAATACTTGTTCTTAATCCGATGAATGTGATGATCCGTGACAATCATCATCATTCTCAACTATGAACATGTGCCTGACAACCACCTCTGTTCTATCTTAGATTGAGTAGTTATCACTTGGATTCTTTAATCGGAATCTTCGTGGTATAAGCTAGAACTGATGGCGGCATTCAAGAGAATCCGGAAGGTCTAAACCTTGTCTGTGGTATTCTGAGTAGGATTCAATGACTGAATGACTGTGACGTGCTTCAAACTCCTGAAGGCGGGGCGTTAGTGACAGACACAAAAGAATCACTGGATTCTATTCCGGCCTGATTGAGAACCGACAGATGGATAGCCGTGCCGTGACAGGGTGCGTTGAACATTTCCAATGAGAGGATGGGAGGTAGCCACTGACAACGGTGAAACCCTACATACAGCTTGCCATGGAAGGAGCCTTGCGTGTTTGATGAAGAAGACAGTAGGAAAGCAGAGATTCAGAAGATGGAGCATCTCCAAAACCCCAGCCTATTCTCCATTACTGCAATACAAGTAACCATTTCATGTTCTTTTGCTTTTTACAATCAATCCTGATAATTTCTAATATCCTGACTAAGATTTACAAGATAACCATAGCTTGCTTCAAGCCGACAATCTCCGTGGGATCGACCCTTGCTCACGCAAGGTATTACTTGGACGACCCAGTGCACTTGCTGGTTAGTTGTGCGGGATTGCAAAAGTGTGATTGCAATTTCGTGCACCACCACTCCAAGGGCAGAGCACAATTTTATGCCTTGGAACCAAGAGGAATAGAATGTTGCCCTGCCCTCCACAAGGGCAGTATCGGGCTCTCCAAGGAAGAAAATCAAAGGAAAAATATCACCCATGCATGCCACAAGAATCGAACACGGAACAAGGAAGAAGCAAGGAACTAAGGTTGAGTGCCGTGCCAAGAAACCAAGGAAAATGATCAAGCGTGTGTCTCTGCCCAGATTCGAACACGGGCCTTCATTTTGGGAACACTGCCCTGCCCTCCGCGAGGGCAGGGCAGCATTTGGACTGATGCACAAATCTGGCGCACCACACACAAATCTGGCGCACCAATTCTCTCCTGGCAGCACCAAGCACGCACCAAGCTCGATCCTGGCAGCACCAAAATTTCCTGCCCTGCCCTCCGCGAGGGCAGGGCAGCATCCTATGCACCACACACAAATCTGGCGCACCAATTCTTAATTCTGGCGCACCAACTCTTGATTCTGGCAGCACCAACAGCGCACCAAGGCATTTCTGGCGCACCAACTTTTCCTGCCCTGCCCTTGGCGCGGGCAGGGCAGTGTTTTGCGCACCAAAGTCGCACCAGACCGCACCAAGGCCGCACCAACATGCACCAAATCCTACTCTGCCCTCCACAAGGGCAGGGCAGCCTCCTGGGAGCAACTTTTCATGGGCCGAAAATTCAAATTAAAACCCCATTTTAATTCATTTCTTCACCAATTCAAAAGCCCATCCATATCCAAAAATCCAAGAATAGAAAGTGTATAAATAGGAGTTAGTTTGTTGTAATTAAAACCTTTACTTTGAGCTTTAAACTTTCACTTTCATTTTTGGAGCTTTGGGATACTCTTGGGGATTTCACTGAGATTTCTGAGAATTGGGGAGGGGAATTGATCTCTCTTCTTCCTCATTCTTGCCTGAGCACCTCTAATCTTCTGTTTCTGAGTTTTGGGTGTGAGAAATTGAGGAAATTCTGTCTCAATTCCCATTCAAATTCTCTTTTAATTCTTTTCTGCATAATTGAATCTATTTACATTCTCTTTACTGCTTCTTCTTCTAATTCTTGTCAATTGTTTTGTGAGCTTGGATCTAGGAAGGCAAATAGAGATCTAGGCTCTGCTACCTAGTCTCTTGAGATCTGAGACCCAATTTTACTTTTGGTTCTTCTGTGAACCCTGCTGCACTTTATTTCTTTGCTGTTTGAATTCTCATTGCTTCCAATTCAATTTCTGCTCTCTTAATCGTTGCAATTCACATTCTCTTGTTTAAATTCTGCAATCCCTGTCCTCAATTCCCTTTTACTTTCAAGCAATTTATATTTCTTGCAATTTAAGTTACTGCAATTTACATTTCTTGCACTTTAAGTTTCAGTCATTTACTTTCTTGTTCTTTAAGATTCAGTCCATTTTACCTTCTTGTTCTTTAATTTACTGCAAATTCCCCTCTCCCTTTACATTTACTGTCATTTACTTCCTGTTAAACACAAATCACTCAACCAACATTTGATCCGCTTGACTAAACCACCCACTAAACTAAAATTGCTCAATCCTTCAATCCCTGTGGGATCGACCTCACTCATGTGAGTTATTATTACTTGATGCGACCCGGTACACTTGCCGGTGAGTTTTGTGTTGGATCGTTTTCCACACATCAGCTAACAAGAAAAGATATGATTCAAACATTAAACCTTTCTCAACAGAAAAGGCAACATACTTGAAATGTTGAATCAAATCATTAATTGATAGCAAGTATTTTTGATAATGGAAAGAAATTGATTCTGAAAAAGATTTGATTGAAAAGATATGATTTGAAAAAGATTTGATTTTGAAAAATTTTGTAAACTTGAAAAAAATTTGCATTAAAAACAAAATCTTCCCTCTTGTGCCATTCTGGCGTTTAACGCCCAAAATGCTACCTTTTTGGGCGTTAAACGCCCAGCCAGGATACCTGGCTGGCGTTTAAACGCCAGTTTTTCCTTCTTCACTGGGCGTTTTGAACGCCCAGCTTTTTCTGTATAATTCCTCTGCTGCATGTACTGAATCTTCAGTTCCCTGTATTATTGACTTGAAAACAGAACCAAGATCAAATAAACAATGCATGCAAGACACCAAACTTAAAATGAGACACTGGACTCAAACAAGAAACATAAAATATTTTTGGTTTTTATGATTTTGTAATTTTTTTTGGATTTTTCGAAAATTAAGTGGAAAAGAAAATAAAGGTATCAAAATTCTTAATGAGAATTCCAGGAATCATGCAATATTAGTCTAAAGCTTCAGTCTAAAGGAATTAGACATGGATAGCCAAGCTTCAGCAGGACATTGCATTCAAGAGCTAAATTGATGAGAATCAATCAGCTTTGGTGATGATAAGATCATCACCTTGAAACACTAGAATTCATTCTTAAGAACTCTGAAAAATACCTAATCTAAGCAACAAGATGAACCTTCAGTTGTCCATACTCGAAACAATCCCCGGCAACGGCGCCAAAAACTTGGTGCACGAAATTGTGATCACTACTTTTCACAACTCAAATAATCCCTAGTAATGGCCCCAAAGACTTGGTGCTCAATACCATGGCATAAACACAACTTCGCACAACTAACCAGCAAGTGCACTGGGTCGTCCAAGTAATAAACCTTACGCGAGTAAGGGTCGATCCCACGGAGATTGTTGGTATGAAGCAAGCTATGGTCACCTTGTAAATCTTAGTCAGGCAGACTCAAATGGGTATGGATGATATATGAATAAAAGATAAAGATAGAGATACTTATGTATTTCATTGGTGAGAACATCAGATAAGCGTATGAAGATGCTTTGTCCCTTCCGTCTCTCTGCTTTCCTACTGTCTTCATCCAATCCTTCTTACTCCTTTTCATGGCAAGCTGTATGTTGGGCATCACCGTTGTCAATGGCTACAGTCCCGTCCTCTCAGTGGACATGTTCAACGCACCCTGTCACGGCACAGCTATCCAGCTGTCGGTTCTCGATCATGTCGAAATAGAATCTAGTGATTCTTTTGCGTCTGTCACTAACGCCCCACAATCGCGAGTTTAAAGCTCGTCACAGTCATTCAATCATTGAATCCTACTCAGAATACCACAGACAAGGTTTAGACCTTCCGGATTCTCTTGAATGCAGCCATCAATTCTAGCTTATACCACGAAGATTCCGATTAAAAAACCCAAGAGATATCCACCCAATCTAAGGTAGAACGGAGGTGATTGACGGTCACACGTTCATAGGTGAGAATGATGATGAGTGTCACGAATCTTCACATTCATCAAGTTGAAGAACAAGTGATATCTTGGAATAAGAACAAGCTGAATTGAATAGAAGAACAATAGTAATTGCATTAATACTCGAGGTACAGCAGAGCTCCACACCTTAATCTATGGTGTGTAGAAACTCCACCGTTAAAAATACATAAGAACAAGGTCTAGGCATGGCCGTGAGGCCAGCCCCCAAATGATCTAAGATAGCATAAAACTCGAAGATAGCTACCAAGATATCTAAATACAATAGCAAAAGGTCCTATTTATAGGGAACTAATAGCTTAAGAATTACAAAGGTGAGTAAATGACATAAAAATCCACTTCCGGGCCCACTTGGTGTGTGCTTGGGCTTAGCATTGAAGCATTTTTGTGTAGAGACTCTTCTTGGAGTTAAACGCCAGCTTTTGTGCCAGTTTGGGCATTTAACTCCCATTCTTGTGCTAGTTCCGGCGTTTAACGCCGGGCATTCTTGAGCTGATTTGGAACGCCGATTTGGGCCATCAAATCTCGGGCAAAGTATGGACTATTATACATTGCTGGAAAGCCCAGGATGTCTACTTTCCAACGCCGTTGAGAGCGCACCAATTGGGCTTCTGTGCTCTAGAAAATCCACTTCGAGTGCAGGGAGGTCAGAATCCAACAACATCTGCAGTCCTTTTCAGTCTCTGAATTAGATTTTTGCTCAGGTCCCTCAATTTCAGCCAGAAAATACCTGAAATCACAGAAAAACACACAAACTCATAGTAAAGTCCTGAAAAGTGAATTTTAATTAAAAACTAATAAAAATATACTAAAAACTAACTAAATCATACTAAAAACATACTAAAAACAATGCCAAAAAGCGTACAAATTATCCGCTCATCAGCACGCGTACAGCGTGCGTGCGCGCGCATTGCGTATTTAGCTTCAAGGACGTGTACGCGCCAGGTCCGCGCACGCGTGGGTGGTTTGTGCCTCGCGCATAAAGTAGGCGCAAGTTAGGCACAACTCTCTAGAATTTGGCTTGGAGATGAAATCTTTGCATCCACGCGTACGCGTACATGGCGCGTCCGCGTGGATGATCGAAAATTCTTGAGGCGCGCGTACGCACCTGGTGCGCGCACGCGCGGGTTGGTGCTCTGTTTTTCAAAAATTTTTCATGTTCTTGCACCAATCCAAGCATTCCAAACCTCCAAACAGCTACCCAAACACCATAAAAGCCTTATTTAACATGCTAAACTACTGAATAAACTCAACAACCAGTACAAGCAAGAAATTAAACTAATTCTACCAATATGTACAAAAGAAAAAATGAAAAGATGTTACCATGGTGGGTTGTCTCCCACCTAGCACTTTTGTTTATTGTCCTTAAGTTGGACTTATGGGGAGCTCCTCTTAAGGTGGCTTGTGCTTGAATCCATCCTTGAACATCCACCAATGCTTGGACTTCCATTGTGCTTCATCATTCAAAGTTAATAACTCCAAGCTTTGATGGAGTTCTTCACAAACCATAGGCTCCCACATTTGATCCTCCTTGTGTGGTCCGGGATCCCACACTTTGTTTTCACACCCGTCCTTGAGTTGATCATGATGATTTCCTCCGGATGGCAAGAGAGATGAATTCTCATGAAGGCACCAAGCTATCCTTCTAGACCCATTCAATTGAGCATTACACCAATCCTTGCTCCTTGAAGCTTCAACCATAATGAGCCTAGACTTACAACGCCAACCATTAAACATCCTCCTCTTACGCTTAATTCCACAAAGCGTCCTAAGTTGGCCATCCGTCTCAAGCAAACCAAATTCAAGTGGGATAATAAAGCTAAGCGTTAGAAGTTTTACCCACTCAAATGAAGGATTGGATGACAACCTAGGTGGAGGGGTTCCCAATGATCTTGACAATGCACGCTCCACTCCCGTCCATTCTTTTTGGAAGGCTTCCACCACTTGGCAAGGTTCTTCAAGCTCTACCTCTTGCCAAGCTTCTTCAACTTTAACCTCTTCCTCTTGGTGGCTCACTTCCAATTCAATTTCTTCTTCATTGCTCACCAAGGGCATGGGAGGTGAGGTATCTTCTTCCTTACCCTCTATGTCAAACCCAATTGGAGAGGATTTAATTGTGCATAAGAATTCTTCAATAATTGAATCCATCTCTTGGTCGACCTCTTTAAAGGCTTCAACCACTTCTTCCGGCTTAGTTGTCTTAACTTCCTCCCCTTGTGACAATTCTGGCTTCAACTTCTCTTTCTCACATTGAAGCTCTAAACCCACTCCCTCACTATGCTCCTTAATTGCCTCTCCATATTCGTCAATGGGAGTGCCTTGGTTGCTCAGGCTTAGTTGGGAGGAGGCCATATTTGCTTCCACTAGGATAGCCATCTTGACTCCTAGCTCCTTAAACTTCTTTTCATCCTCCTCGTGTTGCCTTAAGATATGAGATTCAAAATCTCTCAATTCTTACATGGGGCTTCATCAGGAGGTGATGGTGGAAGAGAAGGTTCATTGTTTGGGAGAAAAGTTTCAAGATCTTCCAATTCTTCATCATTCATTATATGCTCAGGAGGTTGCGTATTATCCTCCTCAACACCAATTTCAAGCTCATTGGAAGAAGGTTCAACAACTTCCACAAAATCATCAACAATGTCACTTGGTGTGGAAGTGCTCTTAAGTTTGAAATTCACCTCTTGTTCAACTTCTTCTAACTCTTCAACCACTTCTTCTTCTTCAACAATCTCTCCCTCCTCCACTTGTTGCAAGACATACCCCATCTCTTTGTCCTCATGTTGAGATTCTAAAATCTCCTTCATACTCCTTTCTTTGGTTGATTTCTCACATTCATCCGTGGAGATGCTTTGCTTGTTGCATGAGTCCCATGAGTCCAAGATGGCTTTAATTCTGGCAAGGTTAGCTTCAATAGCTTCATAATTCTTTTGGGCTTCTTCTTGCTCCTTTTGACGGATTATTGCTTGAAGCCGATCCATTTCTTCCTTGAGACGATCCATTGGCTCTTGGATGGATGGATATGGGTGTTCTTCCTTGGAGGGTTGTGGTGGAAAGGAAAATTCATTATGTGGTTGAAAGTTGTCACACATGGCAGGTGATTCATCTTGGTAATAGTATAGAGGTGGTGGTTCTTGAGGGTATTGGTGGTGGAATTGGGGTGGTTCTTCATATGGTTCATATGGTTCACAAGGTGGTTGGTGTTCATACCCTGGGCCAAGCTGTCCGACCCGGGATGTTCTACAGGCAAAGCGACCGACCTCTTCAGGTCAGGACAACCCACCTCTTCTCAAAAAGCTCGGCCAAGTCACAGGAAAGCCCAAACAAAGGGCCCAAATAGAGGAACACGCCCCAAATCCTAAGACGGCCCAAGCCTACAGAAAGAAGGGCGGTTCCCTTAAAGATAAGATAAGATAACTAACTTATCTTATCCACAGAAGGCCACATCTCACCATTATAAATACACTGGAGCACCCAGGTATAACTCATACTCTGATTCTACTCAATACCTGCTTAATACCCTTGCTAACTTAAGCATCGGAGTCTCTTGCAGGTACCCCCCACCCTCCGGGGACGAAGGATCAGCACCACCACCAAGTCCAACAAGTCGGACACACCAGCTCCGGCCGATACCCACCTGCCGGACACGTCGGTTCCGACCAACACAGCCGATCTCATCCAAGATCGACCTACAGTTTCAGGTAACCCTCGGAACATTGGCGCCGTTGCCGGGGAACCTGGAAGTCATCCCATTGACATGGCAGATGACCATGACAACGACCACGATTCAGGTTTGGAAGACAGAACGCCGCATAAAAATGCAGACACAATACTCAAAGATACTCCAGAAACCAATGGAAACAAAAATTCATCAAATCTAGGAGTAATAAAAGCACTTCAAAATCGATTGGAGCAACTCGAGAAAGAAGCCCAGCATCGACGTGAAAAGGAAGAAGATCTACGCCGGGAGATAAGGCGGTGCAGAGAACTAGAAGATAAGCTTGTAAAACTCGAAGCCGATCTTAAAACTAAAGCTACTCGATCATCCGCAGAAGATAGCTCTCAGAAAGATCAAGATCCATTCACCAGAGAAATTGTGAAGACCAAAATTCCAAAAGATTTCAAGCTTCCGGATATGACTCTATATGACGGCACCTCGGACTCCAACCATCATCTCAGCAACTTCAGAAGTAGAATGTACCTTACAGATGCCTCAGATGCAGTTCGCTGCAAAGCCTTTCCAACAACTCTCACCAAGACAGCCATTAAATGGTTTGACAACCTACCTCCAAAATCCATCTCGAGTTTCGACGATCTGGCCAAGAAGTTCCTGGCCCGATTCTCCATACAAAAGGACAAAGCCAAACACGCACCTAGCCTACTCGGGATCAAGCAAGGAGATCGGGAGAGCCTTCGCAACTACATGGAAAGATTCAACAAAACATGCATGGACATACAAAGTCTACCAACAGAGGTTGCCATTATGGGCCTTATAAATGGCCTACAAGAAGGACCATTTAGCCAATCTATATCAAAGAGATACCCTACATCCTTAGACGAAGTACAAGAACGGGCACAAAAATACATCAACATGGAGGAAAACTCTCGACTTGGCGAAACCTCAAGGTTCGGTTCTGCCTACCGAGATAAAGAATCCAAGAAAAAGGAAGATTGCTCCGGAGAGAAAATCAAAAAATATTATAACTATACTCCTCTTAGGGTATCCTTGGTAGATGTTTACAAAGAAGTCTGCCATACAGAGAAAATCCCTCCAGCTCGGCCACTTAAAGGCAAAAGAGGAGGAGGAAATCGGAATGAATACTATGAGTATCACCGACTTCGAGGGTATTCCACCAACAAATGCTTCGACTTGAAAAACGTCATAGAAAAACTAGTAAGAGAAGGAAAGCTAGATCGATTTTTGGCCAATCGGGATGACGAACCAAGAAAAAAAAGAAGGGATGAGGATGTTGGACGATCTGAACGATCACCTCGCACACCGGAAAGACACGTTCACGTAACACACGGCGGATTTGCCGGAGGAGGAATCTCCAAATCATCCCGAAAGCGACACCTCAAAGAAGTATACCACGTCGAAGGAAAAAAGGAAGCCCCAGACATCCCAGCAATCACGTTTACCAAGGAAGACGCATCCGGAATCATCTCGGGACACGACGACCCCATGGTCATTACGATCATACTGGCAAACGCCAACCTTCACCGTACATTAATTGACCAGGGAAGCTCTGCCAACATCTTATTCAAAACTACCTTCGACAAACTCGGACTAGACGAAAAAGAGCTAAGAGCATACCCGAACAGCCTGTTCGGACTAGGAGATGCCCCAGTTCAACCGCTGGGATACGTATCGCTGCATACAATCTTCGGAAAGGGGAACCAATCCAGAACACTCAAGATAGACTACATCGTGGTCGACGTAAGCTCAGCCTACAATGCCTTAATAGGTCGGACAACGTTAAATCAACTCGGCGCAATAGTTTCAACCCCACATCTATGTATGAAATTCCCAACTGCGAAAGGGATAGCTATGATAAAGGCAGATCAAAAGATGGCACATCGCTGTTATAACGAAAGCCTAAACCTCCGAGGTGAAGGAGGAGAGTTCCACACAATCGAGCTCGGTGGAGTTCAGAGGCGAGAAGAATTCCGACCACAACCCGAAGGAGAAGTATAAAGAATCCAGATCGGAGACACCTCGGATAAAACAACTAATATTGGCACGATCCTGAAAGGAGACATAAAGGAATCACTAATACGGTTCCTACGAGATAATGTTGATCTCTTCGCATGGAAAGCTGCCGACATGCCAGGTATTGATCCCGAACTAATGAGCCACAAGTTGGCAGTCTATCCGGGATCCCGGCCGGTACAACAAAGACGAAGAAAACTTGGACCAGGACGAGCTCAGGCTGTAGAAGAACAAGTACAAGCCCTACTTGAGGCCGGGTTCATAAGGGAAGTCAAATATCCACTATGGCTAGCAAACGTCGTCTTGGTGAAAAAGTCAAATGGGAAGTGGCGAATGTGCACCGACTACACCGACCTCAACAAAGCCTGCCCAAAAGACCCCTACCCACTCCCAAGCATCGACGCTCTAGTGGATGCTTCATCAGGATATAAGTATCTCTCATTCATGGATGCATATTCAGGGTACAACCAAATCCCCATGTATCCACCAGATCAAGAAAAAACCTCGTTCCTAACACCGAAAGCAAACTACTGTTACATCGTGATGCCTTTTAGTCTCAAGAACGCATGAGCTACTTATCAAAGGCTAATGAATAAAGTTTTCTCATATCATATCTCGGCCACCTATCCTATCTCGGCCACGAGAAGGAGAACCGCTCATATTATATCTCGCAGTAGGGAGCCGGGCAATAGCCTCAGCACTAGTCAGAGAAGACGAACATGGGCAAAAACCCGTCTACTTCATTAGCAAAGCACTACAGGGATCCGAGCTGAACTACCAGAAAATAGAAAAGTTTGCCTACGCTCTGATCCTCACATCCCGGCGGCTTTGCCGATATTTACAAGCGCATACCATTAAAGTTCGAACCAACCAACCCATAAAAGGGATATTGCAAAAAATAGATCTAGCAGGAAGAATCCTACAATGGGCAATCGAGTTGTCCGAATTTGACCTCCAATACGAGGCGCATACAACAATCAAATCGCAACACCTGGCCGACTTCATCGCAGAATTTACAGACATCCCGGAAATCCCCATAGAATGGAACATATACGTAGACGGATCCTCGAATAAAACAGGAAGCGGTGCGGGTGTGATAATTGAAAGCAACCAAGGAACTCAACTTGAGCTCTCCCTTAAATTCGAATTCCCGGCCTCAAACAACCAGGCAGAATACGAAGCACTATTAGCTGGTCTGAAGCTGGCTAGGGAGGTTGCAGCTCAAAAACTCAACATCTACAGTGACTCACAAGTCATCACCTCACAAATAACAGGAAGCTACCAAGCCAAAGATCCGACCATGAAAAAATATTTGGATAAAACCAAAGAACAGCTCGGACAACTCGGGGAATATAGGATCCACCACATACCTCGTGAGCAAAATGCCCGAGCTGACGCCCTTTCAAAATTAGCCAGCACCAAACCAGGGGGCAACAACAGAAGCCTCATCCAGGAGGTATTACAGAACCCGTCAATAGCGGAAGAAGAAAGAATCCTAGCCATAATAGGTCGGGATCAAGGATGGATGACCCCCATAATAAACTACCTCAAAACAGAAGAACTCCCTACAGATGAAAAGGAGGCAAAGAGGCTGAAAAGGGAGGTGTTCTTACCCTGGGTCAAGCTGTCCGACCCAGGATGTTTATCGACAAGCCGACCGACCTCTTCAGGTCAGACTATCCGACCTCTTCTCAAAGAGCTCGGTCAGTGCCTGACCTCTTCTCAAAGAGCTCGGCCAAATCGCCAAAGGAGCCCAAAGCAGGCCCAAAACAAAGGAACACAGCCCAATCTAAAGGCAGCCAAAGCCCAGAAAGATAAAGGCGGTTCCCCTAAAGATAAGATGACTTCACTCAAAGATAAGATAAGATAACTATTTTATCTCCAGAGAGGTCACTCCTCACCATTATAAATACACTGGAGCACCCAGGTATAACACATACTCTGATTCTACTCAATACCTGTTTAATACCCATGCTAAGTTAAGCATCGGAGTCTCTTGCAGGTACCCCCCACCCTCCGGTGACGAAGGATCAGCAGTGCAGCCAGTCCAACAAGTCGGACACGACAGCTCCGGCCGTCTCCCACCAGCCGGACACGTTAGCACCAACTAGTACAGAAGATCTCGTCTGAGATCGACCTCCAGTTTCAGGTAACCCTCGGAACAGGAGGCACAGTACTACACTATCATAAACAACACGCTGTAAAAAAGAGGGATATCAACACCTTTACTAAAATACGTACCAACTTCCAACACAAAGGAAGTCTTGGAGGAAGTACACAGCGGCATTTGTGGTAATCATCTCGGAGCGCAAGCTCTCACCAAAAAGATAATCCGGGCGGGATTCTATTGGCCAACTCTACAAAAGGAGGCTACAGAATTTGTAAGGACATGTCCACCATGCCAGAAGCATGCCAACTTTCACATTGCCCCACCAGAAAAGCTCATCAGCGTGACCTCACCCTAGCCATTTGCGAAATGGGGACTCGACCTTCTCGGACCCTTCCCACAGGGATCGGGACAAGTAAAATTCCTCATAGTAGGAGTGGACTATTTCACAAAATGGATCGAAGCAGAACCCCTGGCTAACGCCACCGCTCAAGGAAGTCGAAAATTCCTATATAGGAACATTATTACGAGGTTCGGGGTACCATACTCCATCACCACGGACAACGGTACCCAATTTACAAAGGCAGGCTTCAGAAAATTGGTGGCCGACTTGAACATAAAACACCAGTTCACCTCCGTCGAACATCCCCAAGCCAATGGACAAGCCGAAACGGCCAACAAAGTTATATTGGCCGGACTAAAGCGGAGGCTACAAGAAGCAAAAAGAGCTTGGGCCGAGGAATGATGACAAGTCATCATATACCCATTTTTCAAGCTAATTTCACTTGTTTTGGTAGCATTTATGCACTTTCTTGCATCCTAAGTTAGTGATTTGGAGAGAAAATGCATAACTTCTCTAAATCAAGCAACCACTATGAAATTAATGATAAATCATGAGGTTTAAGCTAATTTTAATTGCATTTTAATTGATTTATAAGCCTCTTGAATTTAGTGATACTTTGAGTGGTTGTTTGGTTTATTATAGGTGAAGAAAAGAAAAGAAAATGAAAAGCGTGGCCTAAGAAGCGTGACAAAAGAAAAGGAAAGCGTGGCCGAATCAAGGAATAGCGTGCCACAACTCATAGGGGAAGTAACCTTGCCCTCCACAAGGGCAGAATGCCCTCTAGGAGGGCAGCATTAAGTGACCGAACCAAGACAAGGCAACCTTGCCCTGCCCACTCCAAGGGCAGAGCACAAAATGGTGCCTTGGAGCCAAGAGAAGCAAATTCTGCCCTGCCCTTGTGGAGAGCAGGATCGGGCACATCAAGGAAAGAATTCCAAGGAAAAATAGCTCCTATGCAAGCCACAAGTTTCGAACAAGGGAGCATGAAGAAGCCAAGCTCTAACACCCACTAGCGTGCCAAGAAATCCAAAGAAAAACTAGCGTGTTTGCTTCCTCCCAGAGTCGAACCCGAGGCGTGCAATATGGCAACCTTGCCCTGCCCTTGGCGCGGGCAGGGCAGCATTCAAAAGCTGGCGCACCAAATTTGCTTCCTGGCGCACCAAACCATTCCTGCCCTGCCCTTGGCGCGGGCAGGGAGCATCCGCGCGTCAACTTGCTTCGCGCGCACGCGCGCTTCTCAAATCTGGCCGTCCCACGCATCAACGTGCAGCACGCGCACGCGCACTTCTCAATTCTGGCAGCACCAAGCGCACGCACGCTTCATGTTCGCGCGCATCAACATTTTCTGCCCCGCCCTTGGCGCGGGCAGGGCAGTCTCTGGCGCACCAAATTTCCTCCTCATGCGCACCACGCAGCTTCTGGCGCACCAATTTCTTCATCATGCACACTATGGCCGCACCAACTTCTTGTGCCTAGCATCAATTTTTTGCCCTGCCCTCCACAAGGGCAGGGCAGCCTCCTGGGAGTGCATTTTTGGGCCAAAATTCAAATTAAAAATTAATTTGAATTCATTTCTTCACCAATTCAAAAGCCCATCCAAATCCCAAAATTCAAGAATGGAAAGTGTATAAATAGTAGTTAGTTTGATGTAATTAGGACTTTTAGCTACCTTTATTTTTGAGCTTTGAATTTTTGGCTTTCATTTTTGAACTTCCTTTTTGAGCTTTCTTGAGAGATTTGTCCAAGCACCAAGAGGATCAAGGGAGAATTGCTTGATCTCCTTCCTCCATTCCCTTGGGCAATTCTACTCTTCTGTTTTCTGAGTATTGGGTGTGTGAAATTGGGGAAATTCTGTCCCAATTCCCATTCAAACTCCTTGCACTTTAATTTCTGCATAATTCAATCCAAATTCTGTTCTTCTATTGCTTCTTCTATAATTTTCTGTCAATTGCTTAGTAACTTCAGATCTGGGAAGGAAATTGGGTTTTAGGCTCTGCTACCTAAGCCCTTGGGATCCTGAGATCACTTTTGGGTCTTCTGTGAACCTTTACTGCACTTTAATTACCTTACTGTTTAACTTTCTGTTTGCATCCAATTCCATTTCTGCTACCTTCTTTACTGCAATTTACTTCTTCTTTGTTTAGATCCTGCAATCCTATTCCTCAATTTTCCTTTACATTCAAGCAATTTATCTTTCTTGCCATTTAAGTTACTGCAATTTAAGTTTCTTGCACTTTAAGTTTCAGTCATTTACTTTCTTGCTCTTTAAGTTTCTGCACTTTTACTCTTCTGTTCTTTATTTTACTGCATTTCTCCCTTCCCCCTTTACATTTACTGTCATTTAATTTCTGTTAAACACAAAACACTCAACCAAAACTTGATTCGCTTGACTAAATCACCCACTAAACTAAAATTGCTCAATCCTTCAATCCCTGTGGGATCGACCTCACTCATGTGAGTTATTATTACTTGATGCGACCCGGTACACTTGCCGGTGAGTTTTGTGTTGGATCGTTTTCCACACATCAAGTTTTTGGCGCCGTTGCCGGGGATTGAAATAGATTGACAATGATTAAGTGAAGTGGAGGTCTAGATTAAGCACTTTGTCTTTTCTGTTATTCTAACTCCTACTAATACACTAACTGTTTGAATTTTTGCTTAAACTAACCAAAACCTCATTCTAGCAATAGATTGAAGTTTTGTTAACTCTCTGGGTTTGTGTGTTTGTTGCTGTGTGTTTGTATGTCAGGTATAGGGAGATCCTCTCCTATCATTTCTGAAATTGACCCAAGGACTCTTCGGAGAATAAGAAGAGCAGAAAGAGGGAAGAATATTGTTGGAGAAGAAGAAGAATCTGAGGAGGAATTCCAAGATATGGAAGGAGATACCAGTCAGCCAGAAGGAGGAGCCAACAATGACCAACAGAGAAGAGTCTTGGCTTCATACACATTTGCTAATGCCAAACATTGTGGGAGTAGCATTCTTCCTCCCAATGTCAATGCCAACAACTTTGAACTCAAGCCACAACTCATAACTCTGGTGCAAAACAATTGTTCTTTCGGAGGAGGACCTTTGGAGGATCCAAACCAACATTTGTCCACCTTTTGAGAATCTGTGATACAGTGAAGACAAATGGTGTACCTCCTGATAGCTATAAGTTGCTTCTCTTCCCATTCTCTCTTAGAGATAAAGCAACTCAATGGCTAGAGACCTTTCCAAAAGAAAGCATCAACACTTGGGATGACTTGGTGAGCAAGTTCCTTGCCAAATTCTATCCACCTCAAAGAGTCCTAAGGTTGAAGACGGAGGTTCAAACCTTCACTCAATTGGAGGCCGAGAGCTTATATGAAGCATGGGAGAGATACAAGGCTCTATTGAGGAAGTGTCCACCAGAGATGTTCACTGAGTGGGACAAGCTACAAAACTTCTATGAAGGCCTCACTCTTAAAGCTCAAGAGGCTCTTGATCACTCTGCCGGAGGCTCTCTACAACTCATGAAAACCACAGAGGAAGCTCGAAACCTCATTGATATGGTGGCCAACAACCAATATTTCTTTGCTCATCAAAGACAACGCCAACCATCACAAAGAAGAGGAGTCATGGAGTTGGAAGGAGTTGATTCAATCTTAGCTCAAAATAAGATGATGCAGCAGCAAATCCAACAACAATTTGAGCAAATGGCTAAGAGGATTGATGGCTTGCAAGTGGCAGCAGTGAGCACCACAAGCCAACCTCCAAACACTTGGGTACAAAGTGAAGAAACTCAAGAGGAGCAACAACAAGAGCAGGTTCAATACTTGCACAACCAGAATCAGGGAACAAATGAAGTTTATGGAGAGACTTACAATCCATCTTGGAAGAATCATCCAAACCTCAGATGGGGAGACAATCACAATCAAAACCAACAACCATGGCAAAGAAACACAGGCCAAAACAATTGGAAAAACACAAACCACAACCCCCAGCCAACCACTAACCAAAATTCATACAGAAAACCACAAAACAACTACCCAAATTCTAACCAATACCCACCCAATAACCACCCAACTAACCAAAACACTTATCCTCACTCATCAACACCCCAAAATCAACCCACCTCACAAGACTCACAGAGAATCACCCATCTAGAAGTACTCCTGGAAAAACTGATGAAAAGCCAAGAATTGACAAACAAAAATCAAGAAGCTACCATGAAGAACCTAGAGAGGCAGATTGGCCAAATCTCTAAGAAGATCTCTGTTGAGAAGCCATCAAGTTCACTACCTAGTGACACCATTCCCAACCCAAAGGAAGAATGCAAGGTGGTGCAACTAAGAAGTGGAAGGGTGTTAACAGATGGTAGCCAAGGAGTAACCAAAGAGCTCATGGAAGATATCACTGAGCCAACAAAGAAGGGTGAAGCCATTAACAAGGATGAGACAACCAAGACTGATCCAGAAAAACTTACAGAAGAAGATAACAAGCCACAGAATCTGAAGAAAGGAAAGAATATCTTGGAAGAACCAAGTCCAAAACAGCATCAAGTGGTGAAGAGCTCAACACCACCACTACCTTACCCACAAAGGTTTCACAAGGAAAGAAAGGATCAGCACTTCCACAAATTTCTTGAGACTTTCAAGAAGTTGGAAATTAACATACCTTTGGCAGAGGCTTTGGAGCAAATGCCCCTGTATGCTAAGTTTCTAAAGGAGCTCATCAACAAGAAAAGGGACTGGAATGAGAAGGAAACGGTGATGCTTAGTGAAGAATGTAGTGCCGTGCTCCAAAAGGGAATCCCACCAAAACTCAAGGATCCAGGGAGTTTTGTAGTGCCATGCACTATAGGCAAACTATCCTTGGACAAGGCTCTTTGCGATCTTGGAGCTAGTATCAACCTAATGCCTTTGTCCATGATGAAGAAGTTGGCAATAGAAGAACTCAAACCCACCAAGATGTCACTAGTTATGGCAGACAGATCAATCAAGATACCAAATGGAATTGTGGAAAATTTGCTAGTAAAGGTTGGAAAGTTTATCTTCCCTGCAGATTTTGTAATCCTAGATACTAATGAGGAAGGCAACAATTCAATCATTTTGGGCAGACCATTTCTAGCAACTGCAAGAGCCATCATAGATGTGGAAAAAGGAGAAATGATTTTCAGAGTACACAATGAGCAGATGATCATCAATGTTTTTAAGTCAATGCAACACCCTCCAGAGCAGGAAGATCATTTGAGGGTGGATATGATAGAAAGCTTGGTGGAAGAAATGCTAGACAGTGATCAGCATGAGCAAGAAAAGGACAATCAAGAAACAATAGAGGAACATGTGGCTGAGATCCTCATAAGCAAAGAGGTAGAACCAAACAAGAAAGAAGAGGTGCAAAAGCAAGAACTGAAGCCATTACCTTCTCACCTCAAATATGCATTTCTTGGCACCTCAGAGAGCTTCCCAGTAATCATCAATTCGTCCTTGACAAAAAAGGAAGAAGGGGAGCTTCTTGATGTCCTCAGAGCTCACAAGGATGCCTTAGGATGGACCATTGATGATCTGAAAGGCATTAGCCCCACAGTATGCATGCACAAGATTCTTTTGGAAGACAATTCTAAAGCAGTAATTCAACCTCAAAGAAGACTAAATCCTGCAATGAAGGAAGTTGTCCAAAAGGAAGTGATGAAGCTATGGAATGCAGGAATCATATATCCCATTTCCGATAGCTCATGGATAAGCCCAGTCTAAGTGGTACCAAAGAAAGGAGGGATGACAGTAATTACTAATGAGAAGAATGAACTCATTCCCACCAGAACAGTGACAGGATGGAGGATGTGTATTGACTATAGAAGATTGAATGATGCCACACGCAAAGATCACTCCCCACTTCCTTTCATTGATCAAATGCTTGAGAGGTTGGCTGGCCATGCTTACTACTGCTTCCTTGATGGCTATTCTGGATATAATCAGATAGTGGTGGATCCAAAAGACCAAGAGAAGACTTCATTCACATGCCCTGTTGGAGTCTTTGCTTATAGAAGAATGCCATTCGGATTATGCAATGCCCCAGCCACTTTTCAAAGGTGTATGCTTTCCATTTTCTCAGATATGGTTGAAAAATTTTTAGAGGTTTTCATGGATGACTTCTCTGTTTTTGGTGATAATTTTAAGACTTGCTTAAACCATCTAACTCTTGTCTTGAAACGGTGCCAAGAAACTAATTTGGTTTTGAATTGGGAGAAGTGCCATTTCATGGTACCTGAGGGGATTGTTCTTGGTCATAAAGTTTCAAGAAAAGGAATAGAGGTTGACAAGGCAAAAGTGGAAATAATAGAGAAACTCCCTCCACCAACTAGTGTGAAGTCTGTCAGAAGTTTCTTGGGGCATGCAGGTTTTTATAGAAGGTTTATCAAGGATTTTTCTAAAATAGCCAAACCTTTGAGTAATCTTTTGATGATTGATCAACCTTTTGTTTTTGATAAAGATTGCTAGCATGCTTTTGAATCTTTAAAACAGAAACTCACAACAGCACCAATTATCACACCTCCTGATTGGAACTTACCATTTGAACTCATGTGTGATGCAAGTGAAATTGCAATTGGTGCTGTACTTGGACAGAAAAAGGGAAACTTGCATCATGTCATATATTATGCAAGTAAAGTATTAAATGAAGCTCAAAAAAATTACACTACAACAGAGAAGGAATTGTTAGCTGTGGTTTATGCATTTGATAAGTTTAGATCGTACTTGATAGGATCTAAAATTGTGGTTTATACTGATCATGCTGCTCTCAAGTATTTGATGTCAAAGCAGGATGCTAAACCAAGGCTTATCAGATGGATTCTACTCTTACAAGAGTTTGATATTGAGGTGAAGGACAGGAAAGGCACTGAAAATCTGGTTGCTGATCATTTGTCAAGGCTGCCGCCAGAGACAATTCAAAAGGCTACATTACCTGTGAATGAAAGCTTCCCAGATGAACATCTCATGCAAATCCAATAAACACCATGGTTTGCTGATATAGCAAACTACAAAGTAGGGAGAAAGATACCACAAGAATTCACTAAGCAACAAGTGAGGAAACTAGTCAATGAAGCAAAGAAGTTCTTGTGGGATGAACCCTATTTGTTCAGAAGATGCTCTGATGGAATAATCAGGAGATGTATTCCTGAAAGTGAAACAAAAGATATATTATGGCATTGCCATGGCTCAGCTTATGGTGGACACTTTGGTCCAGAAAGAACAGCAGCAAAGATTCTACAAAGTGGTTTCTATTGGCCAACCATCTTCAAAGATGCAAGGGAATTTGTCCATCAATGTAACGAATGCCAAAGAGCAGGAGGAATAACGAAAAGGAATGAGATGCCACAGAACTTCATTTTGGAAGTAGAATTGTTTGATCTATGGGGCATTGATTTCATGGGACCCTTTCCTCCTTCCTATTCATTCAAATATATCTTGGTAGCAGTGGAGTATGTTTCAAAGTGGGTGGAAGCCATAGCCACAACTACCTGTGATGCGCAAGTGGTTCTTCAATTCTTGAAAAAGCACATCTTTACTAGATATGGAGTACCCAAGGGTCTCATCAGTGATGGTGGTGGCCATTTTTGTAATAGACAAATGGAGAAACTCCTCCACAAATATGGAGTTATTCACAAGGTAGCCACACCATATCATCCCCAAACCAATGGCCAAGCAGAATTAGCAAACAGGGAACTAAAGAAGATCTTAGAAAAAACAGTTGGTAGCACAAGAAAGGATTGGGCTAGGAAGTTGGAAGATGCACTTTGGGCATACCGAACAGCTTTTAAAACTCCCATTGGGAAGTCCCCATTTCAACTGTTATATGGCAAAGCTTGTCATCTCCCTGTAGAGCTTGAGCACAAAGCCTTTTGGGCCACCAAGCTTCTAAATTTGGATTCTGAAGCATCAGGAGAGAAAAGGTTGTTGCAGCTGAATGAGCTAGATGAGTTTAGGCTAGAAGCTTATGAAAATACCAAGATATACAAGGAGAAAGCTAAGAGATGGCATGACAGGAAGATTTGGAAGAAAGAATTCAAGCCTGGACAACAAGTTCTCCTATATAACTCACGGCTCAAGATATTCCCTGGCAAGCTTAAGTCTAAATGGACTGGTCCATATTTGGTAACTAAGGTTTTTCCTTATGGGAGCATCGAGTTACTAGATGAAGCAACAAAGAATCAGTTTACTGCAAATGGTCATAGAGCAAAATTGTACCTAGGAGGGCAATGGAACAAAGAGAAGGAGGTCCAGAACCTGAATCCCTCTTGAAGCAAAAATGAAGATGTCAAGCTAATGACAATAAAAGAGCGCTTGTTGGGAGGCAACCCAACCTGAGGTAGTTTCTTTTCATAGCTCTTCAATAAAAATGTTGAGTAATTGGTATGGATTGCAAGGAGCTAAGTTTGGTGTTGCACACCAAAACAATTTGAGGAAGAATGAAAACTTCTAAGTTTGGTGTTCCACCAAAAATATCATTTAATACATTCTCACCTCTTGCATGATTTTAACTCCAAGCAATCAACCACATTACTCAACTGTTAAATTGTTTTCTAGCTTTAATTCCATTAACCTTTAGCAAGGATACATGGTTTCAAATATGGTTAACTTTGTACATCTGAGACAGAGGCAAAACAATTAAGTTTGGTGTTCACACACCAAAACAAATCCTAAAACCACACTCAGTTATGCTTACTAACCATATGATCAAGGGCTTGAGAAGCAAGCAACTTTGAGGATTATGCAGGACATGAATCAATAATTGAAGACACTATGCATTTTGACTCAAAGGGAACATAGCAGAAAGAAAAATCAAAGGGCTGCAACTACAAAGGTTGTATCTGAACTTAACTCTTGCTGCTGTGTGATATTTTGAATTTGGAAACCATTATATGCCTTGCTAAAGTGTTCATCTAGTTGCAAGTGAAATTGTTTGTGAAAATGATAAGTCTGCATAATGCTTGTATCCATCACTTAGCTTGAAATATTGCTTTGTTTCCCATATGCTTGAATAAAAGAGTTTGGTTTGAATTGAAAAGTAAAAAAAAATCCAATGTTGCATGAGTATGAATGGAAGTTGGTGGTGGCACATGTGTTTGATTAAATGCATAACTCATGAAATAAGTGTTGCATAATATCATTCTCATTCAATTGTAAGTTAGCTTGCTGTTATATAGACCTTTATCAACAATGAAACACCCTTGGTAACAAAAACAGAAAGAAAAGGAAGAAAGAAAAAGCCAAAATGGCAAGAAAAACAAAGAATAAAGGTTGGACACCAATGGTTTGGACCCTAGGACAAATGCCTGTGGTGTTCTTGTACTGAGATCTGCTTGGATGAGTAAATTCTAAGGGGTATTTTGAAACCCGGTCACTTAGATCAACTGATTTGGGATGGCCAATTGAAAATCCACAATAAAGAGCAACTTAGATACAAAGCACTTAGTGATCCAAAGAGATGCTGGGCATCAATGATCCTAGGAAGAATTAGTGAGCTAAGTGTCTGTGTTGGAAAGATGTTGAGCAAAATAAAAGAAAATGAAGCCAAAGGCTAAGCTGCAACATTTAACACCAAACCTCTTAAAGAATAAAAAGCTTGTTAAAGCATTATAAGCCAAAAGAAGTTAGCAAGGGAGTGATCAAAAGGAGAGTCTTATAACAGCAAGTCTAGCAAACCTTGGATGCAAAATGTGTATTATGCAGCAGCAACAATAAATTAGTATCATTGTCTGCATAAATGCCCCATATATTGAAGTTCTGCTATCTGCATAATAAGGATTTATGTTCTTTTCTTATTCATCCCATTTTCTCTTAGTTTTGATGCTTGCTTGGGGACAAGCAAGGTTTAAGTTTGGTGTTGTGATGACAAGTCATCATATACCCATTTTTCAAGCTAATTTCACTTGTTTTGGTAGCATTTATGCACTTTCTTGCATCCTAAGTTAGTGATTTGGAGAGAAAATGCATAACTTCTCTAAATCAAGCAACCACTATGAAATTAATGATAAATCATGAGGTTTAAGCTAATTTTAATTGCATTTTAATTGATTTATAAGCCTCTTGAATTTAGTGATACTTTGAGTGGTTGTTTGGTTTATTATAGGTGAAGAAAAGAAAAGAAAATGAAAAGCGTGGCCTAAGAAGCGTGACAAAAGAAAAGGAAAGCGTGGCCGAATCAAGGAATAGCGTGCCACAACTCATAGGGGAAGCAACCTTGCCCTCCACAAGGGCAGAATGCCCTCTAGGAGGGCAGCATTAAGTGACCGAACCAAGACAAGGCAACCTTGCCCTGCCCACTCCAAGGGCAGAGCACAAAATGGTGCCTTGGAGCCAAGAGAAGCAAATTCTGCCCTGCCCTTGTAGAGAGCAGGATCGGGCACATCAAGGAAAGAATTCCAAGGAAAAATAGCTCCTATGCAAGCCACAAGTTTCGAACAAGGGAGCATGAAGAAGCCAAGCTCTAACACCCACTAGCGTGCCAAGAAATCCAAAGAAAAACTAGCGTGTTTGCTTCCTCCCAGAGTCGAACCCGAGGCGTGCAATATGGCAACCTTGCCCTGCCCTTGGCGCGGGCAGGGCAGCATTCAAAAGCTGGCGCACCAAATTTGCTTCCTGGCGCACCAAACCATTCCTGCCCTGCCCTTGGCGCGGGCAGGGAGCATCCGCGCGTCAACTTGCTTCGCGCGCACGCGCGCTCCTCAAATCTGGCCGTCCCACGCATCAACGTGCAGCACGCGCACGCGCACTTCTCAATTCTGGCAGCACCAAGCGCACGCACGCTTCATGTTCGCGCGCATCAACATTTTCTGCCCCGCCCTTGGCGCGGGCAGGGCAGTCTCTGGCGCACCAAATTTCCTCCTCATGCGCACCACGCAGCTTTTGGCGCACCAATTTCTTCATCATGCACACTATGGCCGCACCAACTTCTTGTGCCTAGCATCAATTTTTTGCCCTGTCCTCCACAAGGGCAGGGCAGCCTCCTGGGAGTGCATTTTTGGGCCAAAATTCAAATTAAAAATTAATTTGAATTCATTTCTTCACCAATTCAAAAGCCCATCCAAATCCCAAAATCCAAGAATGGAAAGTGTATAAATAGTAGTTAGTTTGATGTAATTAGGACTTTTAGCTACCTTTATTTTTGAGCTTTGAATTTTTGGCTTTCATTTTTGAACTTCCTTTTTGAGCTTTCTTGAGAGATTTGTCCGAGCACCAAGAGGATCAAGGGAGAATTGCTTGATCTCCTTCCTCCATTCCCTTGGGCAATTCTACTCTTCTGTTTTCTGAGTATTGGTTTTCCCCAGAGATCCTCAAGAACAACTACAAAAGCGTGTTCGACATCATCAAGCATCTCCCAAGTATAGCGAAACACTCTTACATCCTTTTTCCACTCTAGAGGAAAAGCAGGCTCGTCATTTTCATCAAGAAAAAAGGGGCTGGCCCCCTCAACAGCTCGAACTTTAAAAAAGTAGTTCTTGAAGTCCTTAAAGGACTCATCATACATTGCAAACACTTTATGGCCCTGGGCGGACCGGAAAGAAACCCAAGAAGCTTTCTTTTTTGAAGAACCGCCAGGCTTGGTAGAAACAAACAAGTAAAGAAAAAGAATATGGGAAGGTGTTACATCTCGTTCACTACAGAGAAGTTGGAAAATTTTAATAAAACCCCAGGAATTGGGGTGAAGCTGGGATGGACCAATGTTACACGACCACAACAGATCAGTCTCAAAAGCAGTAAAAGGAAAAGTAACGTTCAACTGGCTGAAAAAGTATTCATAGGCATAGAAGAAGGGACGCTCCCTCTCAATGGAAGTCGGAAAGCAAACCCTCTCATCAGAATCAGGAGCAACAAGCTCGTAATCCCCCTCGCGAGCATTGTTACCACAAATCCTATGACGCTTCCTCAGCTCTGTGCAAAATTCAGCATCCACAACAGAAACACACAACAAAACAAGGGAGTCTAGCCAATCAGACATCCCCTCGGGAACTCTGGAAGACATCTCTACAATGTTATTGCGAGAAGACATGAGGCCAACTAATCCTACAAAGTAAGAAAAGAAGATAAGGGTTACTACAAACATCTCGGACAAAGGGAGAAAACAACTCGGTCAGTAGATGAAACAGCGAAAAGGAAAACCCCAGGACTCAAACCAAAAGTCCTGGGGCATCCTTTGGAGGCAGTAACAAAGCAAGGTTTCCAGAAATACTCTACAACTCACATCCTAGCATTTCTCAAAAAGGATTCAAAACAACAAACGCTTTTCACCAAAGAAAAACACAGCAAATCATTACAAGCCTGCCAAGCAATCCTAAACATCAAACACGCTAAGCAGAGACCATTAAAGATGCAACCTTTTTTCAAAGATCAGGCAAAAAGCAAACCTCAAAAAGCAAGGAACAGAGGCAGATTCTTTGTCAGAAGCAACAAAACCCTAGAAAAGTCTTGACGAAACACTACAAGAAAAGTACCCATTCAGCCACACTTTTTTTAAGCTACATTTGAAAAGCGTAGCCTATTCATAGAATAGGCTACGCTTTTCTCAGTGTTGCCTTTTTATAAGAGAAAAGGAAACACAATTCTGGCATCATTTAAAAAGTGTAGCCTTAGGTATTATAGAAATCACATATAAAGCGTAGCCGTATGTTGATATCTATGGGTTCACTTTTTGTATTAAAGAGAACATTTTTAAAGGGTAGCCTATTTATTAAGTTTTGGGTGCGCTTCAAAAGTGATGCCTCATGTATCTAAAGCCAAAAACTTACACTTGATAAATTTTTTTCCTCAGTTTCCCAAAAACAAACTCACACACTTAGTAAAATTTTTATCCTTTCCAAACTCACACTTAGTAGCCTTCAGAAACCCTCTCACCATCAAAGAAGAAACCCTCTCACTGCACACTCACCAGTGACCACTCACCATCACTCCTCTTTGCCCTCCTCCTTGTCGCTGCGCCGCCCTCACCATTGTTGTCTCTGCGCTTCTAATCGTCCTTCCCCTTTCAATTCGACCGATTAACCCTAACTCACCTTCCAATTAATTGTTCAAATGCCTAACCCTAACTCACGCACCCTTTCACACACACACACACAGATCCGAGAGAATGAGTGAACCAGAGGGAGGAGAGGAGGAAGACAGAGATGAGAGCGTGACCGAGAGAATAGAGAGTGAGAGGGGGTCACCGCCGCAACGCCGCTGCAGCCGCCGCCATCGCCATCGTGGAGGAGGGAGTCCGGAGGAGAGAGAAAGAAAGAGGATTCGCAGACGAGATGGAGAGAGAGGACGAAGACGCGACGCGAGAGAGAAGGAAGCTGTTCCGCCGTGCACTGTCGTCGCTCCCGGGGTCAATTGAAGCCGCCGCCGCTACTAGGGCTTGTCGTGCTCCTGTCCTCACTTTCGGCTTCTACGATTACTTCCTGTTCATACTCCCAACCTCTCTCTCTCTCTCCAACTTTCATTTTATTCTCATTTCAATTTTAATTTCAATTTCAATGTCTCTGCAGGCGTTTCATCGATGCCGTTTTTGATGCCAAGGGTGCGGATGCAATTCTCTCCTTTGAAAAGTTCTGCTGCAATCTCTCCAGATCTCTTCTTCAGGTTTCGGTTTCTATTTGGATTAGACTATGTGCTTTTGTGTCTTAATTGTGATTAGACTATGTGTCTTGATCAAATTGCTGAGGATTGTTTCCTCCAGATTTAGGTGCTCCAATTGAATATCTATAGTTTCTGTTTCATGATTTGTTGGTTTGTTTGTGAATATTTGAAATTTGGAATGCTCTGGCTGAGTTGATATTGTTGCTGATTTTGAACCTAAACTTTGGCTTTTGTTGTTGCATTTTCATTTGAATTTCTGGATATATTATAATCAGTTCATATATACAAAATTCACCAATATCATGGTTTTGTAGATTGACGAAGAGCTTCTTCAGGAAGTGGTTAATATAGGATTTGACAGAAATTAATTGGTTGAATCTTTATGCAACAGGATCCAAAATGAGGTCTGTGCCCTTCATTCTCTCCTTTCGTGTGTTCTTGATTGTCTCTTATTATTATCTATATATTTCTGGGTATATTGGGTATCTTTAAGTAAACCTGAGAGAAGTCAAGGTGTCTCATTTTGCCGATCCTTCTGAAACCTTATTTGCCATATGGCTTTTTATTTTCTGTTTATAACTTACTTCAATTTCTCTTGGTTTACAGTCACTAAGAAAAATGAACCACCCAAATATTGTGAAGCTAAAGGAAGTTATTTGAGAAATTGACATTCTGTACTTTGTTTTTGAGTACATGGTGGGTGGCCAGTTCTTCATTAGATGTGGTCTGCATCATCTTGTGCAAAGTCCAGTAATTGATGTTTCAATTTTTTGGGTGATTTAGGAATGCAACCTGTACCAACTTATGAAAGACAGGGAGAAGATCTTTTCTGAGGGTGAAGTTATGAATTGGTGTTTTCAAGTTTTCCAAGGTCTTGCTTATATGCACCAGTGGGGATACTTCCACCGTGATCTGAAGCCTGGTACGTTTATCATTGCATCCGAATCCTTTGTTAAATGTGCTATATGATAAAATAGAGAACATGCTTTTTGAGTATGTTAGCTTTTTTTTTCAAACTTCTCAAGAATTACATAGCTTTTTCTATCAATTATGAATCATTTAGGTTGACATTTTAATGAAGTTGTTATTGTGCAGCAAATGAAGATTTATACTATGGTCTATTCTGATTAATTTTATCACTTCATTGCAAGTTTTGTTTTGACACAATGTATACTCATTTTTTTGCAGAGAACTTGCTGGTTACCAAGGATATCATAAAAATTGCTGATTTTGGCCTAACACGTGAGATCAGTTCACAACCACCCTACACTGAGTATGTCTCCAAACGGTGGTAAGTGCTTTCAACTTTTGTATGTAAATTGTTCAGTTGTGTGTTGTGCAGTTTATAAGTTGTATGCTGGCTTTTGTTAGGTATCGTGCTCCTGAAGTGCTACTTCAATCTTATCTGTATAGCTCCAAAGTTGGTAAGTATATGCTTTAAACAGCGATAATGATCAAATTAATACTGTTTGGAGTGATGATAAGTACCATTTTATTTACTGAATTTTCTGTCACTCATTTAGACATGTGGGCAATGGATGCTATAATGGCTGAACTGTTCTCTCTTCGTCCTCTTTTTGTTGGTGCCAGGTACTCTCTCTCTCTCTCTCTCTCTCTCTCTCTCTCTCTCTCTCTCTCTAAAATACGATCTTTCGTCGAAGATCTTATATCGTGTTATCGATGTTAAGTGTTTGGTAATGTTTATCTTTTTTTGGTTCCTTATGTTGTGTTATGTGTTCTTGATTGGTAATGTTTATCTAATAATTCTCAGTCCTGGTTTTTGTGAATCTACTTCAAGTTTCAAATGGCACTTTCAAACATGTGCTACTGACCTACTGTACCAATTTCAATATGATAATGCCTGAATTCAAAAGGAAAAGAAAGAAAATAGAAAACAAGTACTTTAGTAGCACAAAGAGTCAACTTTGAAAGTTTGACACGTTGTAATTTAATCTTATATATTGATGGGTAAATTACTTTAATTAGTAAGAATCTCTAATCCACACATGTTTGTGTTTTGGCTGCTGGAATCAGACTATTTCGTGAACAGTATTGTATGACAAGAACAGTATTGTATGGCAATGACTTCTCAGCTTTCCGAGGCAAAAAAACGAGAGCGGGCCTTTACGAATAGAGGACACAGGAATCAGTTGCACTCAATGGGAGAAGCCAAGAATTTGCTTCAATATATGTTCAATTCAGTCGCAGATGTTAGGTGCTCTATTTGATATCAATTTGTTTTTTTCTCTTCTATCAGAAGATTAATAACTTTTATTAGAAGATACTTATGAAGGATACAATATTTTGGTTTTTTATAGTTTATTAGTAGTAAATTCTAAGTGGTCTAATGTATATTTTGATATGGGTATGTTTAATTTAGTGTGAGATGTATGAATACTCATTTATGGTCATTCCAATATTTTTAGTTCATTATAAATATATTTTGTTAAAAGATAATTTTTATTATTTAAAGAATATTGTATGGTATTATTATGTATTTATTTTTATTTTATAATTTTTGACTAATTTAATTAAAAAAATAGGATTATATATATAATCATATTACTAACTATTAGGTTTTAGAAAAAAAATTATTAGAATATATATATATATATATATAGAAAATAAAAAAAAAACAATGAGGAACCTAAGGCTACACTTATATACAGTAGTTATAGTATACAAAAAAAAAAAGGGACCTAAGGCTACGCTTATAAAAAGTAGCTATGGTATACAATGTGGCTACGCTTTACAAGTGATGCAGTAGTGTTGAAAAGCGTAGCCTATTCTGAAAAAATGAAAGCTGAAAAACGTAGCCTTTGGTCCTGGACAGCATCACTTGAAAAGCGTAGCCTATTCCCAAACGCCAAAAGCGTAGCCCTTGGTGCAGAAAAGCGTAGCCTTTGAGAATAGGCAACGGTCGAATAGGAATCACCCCAAAAAGCGTAGCCGTAGCCCAAAAAGCGTAGCCGTAGCCTAAGGCATCATTTTTTTCACTTTTGGCTACACTTTTCAAGTGTACCTGAATGGGTGTTTTTCTTGTAGTGAAAATGCCAAAAAGAGCATAAAAGAAAGCAAAACACGTTTACAGCGAAGGAAACAAAAGCAAAGATCACAAAAAAGTTCAAATCTTTCAAACATGCAAAAATAGAACTTCACCAAAAAACTAAAGACGAAGCTACGAAAGAAGCAAGAAAGCTAGTACCAACCTGGAAAGGGCAGCGAGCTTCAAAGAAACTGAAGATGGAAATCTGGGAACACCTTCTCACAAAGAACGCGAACAAAGAGCAATGTCGCAGGGAGAAACGTAAACTCTCCAGGCAAAAACAGAAGCTTCAGAAACGCCAAACGACGACGCAAACACAGAAAAAAGGAGAGGCGCAAAACAAAAAAATAGAAGAGCGGAGAGAACGGAGAAGAGAAGTTATGAAAAGGGCAAAAGAAGAGAAACCGTTTCTGGGCTTTCAAAAATCAAAATAAAGAGCCAAAAGGAAACGGGGCAATTAATGCTAAAATTAAGGAAAGCATTAAACCCTCGCACGTTCCCAAAACACCGATATAAAAGTGCGTGCCTTTAGAGGAAACGTTCTACATTCAAAAGCTGCTGCAAAGGAATCGACAAAATGCTTGAGTTCGGCTTCACCGAAGAAGGACCGAAATCAAGGACTCGGCCTCAAAAAGAGAAGACTGAGCTCAAGCAGGGGCACTGTTCATACCCTGGGCCGAGCTGTCCGACCCAGGATGTTCTACAGGCAAAGCGATCGACCTCTTCAGGTCAGGACAACCCGACCTCTTCTCAAAGAGCTCGGCCAAGTCACAGGAAAGCCCAAACAAAGGGCCCAAATAGTGGAACACGCCCCAAATCCTAAGACGGCCCAAGCCTACAGAGAGAAGGGCGGTTCCCTTAAAGATAAGATGACCTCACTTAAAGATAAGATAAGATAAGATAACTAACTTATCTTATCCACAGAAGGCCACATCTCACCATTATAAATACACTGGAGCACCCAGGTATAACTCATACTCTGATTCTACTCAATACCTGCTTAATACCCTTGCTAACTTAAGCATCGGAGTCTCTTGCAGGTACCCCCCACCCTCCGGGGATGAAGGATCAGCACCACCACCAAGTCCAACAAGTCGGACACACCAGCTCCGGCCGATACCCACCTGCCGGACACGTCGGTTCCGACCAACACAGACGATCTCATCCAAGATCGACCTACAGTTTCAGGTAACCCTCGGAACAGTTGGTATGGTGGATATGGGTTGGGGTCATATGGAGGTGTTTGGTGGTAGGGGGCTTGTGAGTAAGGTGGTTCAAAATTATGTTGAGGAGGTGATTCATAGGCGTATGGTGGTGGTTGTTGACAATTACAATAAGGGTCACCACATCCATTAGATTGATATGCATTAGGATTGGAATTATACCAATAAGAGTCCAGAGGGGGTTGTTGCCAAGAAGATTGTCCATAAGCTTGGGGCTCCTCCCACCTTTGATCTCCAAATCCTTGATGCATATCCTCATTGTAGTTTCCATTACCTACAACATAATTTGAGCCAAACTCATAGCCAAAGGGCTGAGAATTCATAATAGCAACTAAAAACAAAAGCTACAAAAATAAGCAACAAGTCCTAAGTCTAACAAAAACTAACAAATAAGCAAAAGGCAAACATATTCACAATATTCACAATAGCCAATAATGTAACACCATTGCAACTCCCCGGCAACGGCGCCATTTTGATGAACAGATTTCTTGACGGTTTAGAATTTAACAAATGAAAGCTCGTTGTAAAGTATAGTTTCCAAACCAATCAAGAATCCTTTCATACAAAAATATTGGTTGTCACAAGGAACAAACCCCAAATAAGAAATAACCGAAGTATTTAGACTCCGGGTCGTCTCACGAAGAGTTGCAATGAAGTGGTCAATTATTGGCTATGGGGATCAAGGGGGGTTTGTTGGCAAGTAATAAAGAGAGACATTCATGGCAATGGATTGAGATCATAGGCTTTCTATCCTAGTCATGCATGATTAATTCATCTTATTTAGTCAACTCCAACAAATAGGGAGAAAGTCAAACAAGATTAATCAATCATGTTACAAATATAAACAAGAATTTATCTCATTACGTCAACTCCAATAAATAGGGAGAAAGTCTAACGAGACTAGCTAATCTTAATCCAAAAGTCCTAACCAACTTACTAATTAAACTAGCAAAAGATTAGCGTCAATGGAAACAATATTAGCTAACAACTCTAGATCACCAACATAAGTTGGGTTTTCATGACTCAAGATTGCCTAATTACTCTTTCCAAGCCAAGAATGCTCAAAATCTACTCTAACATCCTTCCAAACATTCTATCAAACACTTGGAAGGCATAAAAGGAAAGCATAGTAAATGTGCAAGAATAATAAAATCTACCAACTACCAATATCAAGGAAACTAAGATCTCAACACAAATCAACAATAAAAAGAACATCAAACATAAAATTGCATTAAAAAAAATTAAGATTCAACAATGTTCATAAACATAAAAGAGGACAAAATAAAGGAAATGACAAGTAAAACTAGAAGAGTAGAGATGTAATAACAAGAAATTAAAAGGAGAAACTAAATCAAAATAGGAATTAAAACTTGGATTCAAGAAGAATTAACTAAAACTACCCTAAAATCTAGAGAGAGGATAGAGTCTCTCTCTCTAGAATTCTAACCTAAAACATGATAAAAACTAAACTATGACTAAGTGTGTCCATTTCCCCTTCAATCCCTGGATTCAATAGCATCAGAAATGGGTTGGATTGGGCCCAAAATGAGCTGCAAAATCGCTGGGGGCGATTTCATTAAAGTGGGCCACGAACAGCATCGGCGCGCGCGCAAAGTGCGCATGCGCGCCCCTGAACGCGAAGCAACATATAGCAAAATTATAACATTTTGAAGCCCCGGATGTTAGCTTTCCAACGCAACTGAAACCGCTTCATTTGGACTTCTGTAGCTCAAGTTATGGTTGTTTGAGTGCGAAGAGGTCGAGCTTGACAGCTTTACGGTTTCTTCATTTCTTCATGAGTTCTCCCACTTTGCATGCTTTTCTCCTCACTTCTTCCATCCAATACTTGCCTTATGAACATGAAATCACTCAACAAACACATCAATGCATCAAATGGAGTTAAAGTGAATTAAAATCACCAATTTTAGGGCCTAAAAAGCATGTTTTCACATTTAAGCACAAATCGAGGGAGAATTGCAAAACCATGCTATTTCATTGAATAAATGTGAGAAAATGTGATAAAATCCCCCAAAATAAGCACAAGATAAACCACAAAATCGGGGTTTATCAAATCTCCCCACACTGAAACCAAGCATGTCCTCATGCTAAGAATAAAGAGGGACAAGAAAAGGGTATGAATATTTATTCAATGCAAAGAAACTATATGCACCTATCTATATGAATGCAACTAAATGCAAGATGATTCTACCTACTTGGTGAAAAGCAAATCAATCTCTTTTTTATTGAACTTTACTTTGGGGCATTTTTGTCCCCTTTTTATTTTTTTTCTCTTTTTTTTTCTATATATTTTTTTCTTTTATATATATATATATATATATATATATATATATTGTTTTCTTTATCATTTTTCTGGCTGAAATTGAGGGAATTGAGCAAAAATCTGATTCAGGCTGAAAAAAGACTGCTGATGTTGTTGAATTCTGACCTCCCTGCACTCGGAATGGATTTTTTGGAGCTACAGGAGCCCAATTGGCGCGCTCTAAATTGGGTTGGAAAGTAGACATCCAGGGCTTTCTAGCAATATATAATAGTCCATACTTTGTGCGAAGATAGATGATGTAAACTGATATTCAACGCCAATTCCATGTTGCAGTCTGGAGTTCAGCGCCAGAAACAGGTTGCAAGTTGGAGTTCAACGCCAGAAACAGGTTACAACCTGGCGTTCAACACCAGAAACAGCCCAGACACGTGAGAAGCTTAATTCTCATCCCCAGCACGCACCAAGTGGGCCCCAGAAGTGGATTTCTGCATTATCCATCTTAGTTTACTCATTTTCTGTAAACCTAGGTTACTAGTTTAGTATTTAAACAACTTTTAGAGACTTATTTTGTATCTCATGACATTTTAGATCTGAATTTTGTACTTTTTTGACGGCATGAGTCTCTAAACTCCATTGTTGGGAGTGAGGAGCTGATGAGCGGATATTTTATACGCTTTTTGGTGGTAATTTCATGTAGATTTTGGTATATTTTAGTTAGTTTTTAGTAGACTTTTATTAGTTTTTAGGCAAAAATCATATTTCTAAACTTTACTATGAATTTTTGTGTTTTTCTGTGATTTCAGATGTTTTCTGGATGAAATTGAGAGAACTGAGAAAAAATCTGATTCAGGCTGAAAAAGGACTGCTGATGTTGTCGGATTCTGACCTTCCTGCACTCGGAATAGATTTTTTGGAGCTACAGGAGCCCAATTAGGGCGCTCTCAATTGGGTTGGAAAGTAGACATCCAGGGCTTTCCAGCAATATATAATAGTCCATACTTTGTGCGAAGATAGATGATGTAAACTGATATTCAACGCCAATTCCATGTTGCAGTCTGGAGTTCAGCGCCAGAAACAGGTTGCAAGTTGGAGTTCAACGCCAGAAACAGGTTACAACCTGGCGTTCAACACCAGAAACAGCCCAGACACGTGAGAAGCTTAATTCTCATCCCCAGCACGCACCAAGTGGGCCCCAGAAGTGGATTTCTGCATTATCCATCTTAGTTTACTCATTTTCTGTAAACCTAGGTTACTAGTTTAGTATTTAAACAACTTTTAGAGACTTATTTTGTATCTCATGACATTTTAGATCTGAATTTTGTACTTTTTGACGGCATGAGTCTCTAAACTCCATTGTTGGGAGTGAGGAGCTTATGAGCGGATATTTTATATGCTTTTTGGTGGTAATTTCATGTAGATTTTGGTATATTTTAGTTAGTTTTTAGTAGACTTTTATTAGTTTTTAGGCAAAAATCATATTTCTGAACTTTACTATGAATTTGTGTGTTTTTCTGTGATTTCAGATATTTTCTGGCTGAAATTGAGAGAACTGAGAAAAAATCTGATTCAGGCTGAAAAAGGACTGCTGATGCTGTCGGATTCTGACCTTCCTGCACTCGGAATGGATTTTTTGGAGCTACAGGAGCTAATTAGGGCGCTCTCAATTGGGTTGGAAAGTAGACATCCAGGGCTTTCCAGCAATATATAATAGTCCATACTTTGTGCGAAGATAGATGACGTAAACTAGCGTTCAACGCCAGTTCCATGTTGCAGCCTGGAGTTCAGCGCCAGAAACAGATTGCAAGTTGGAGTTCAACGCCAGAAACAGGTTACAACCTGGCGTTCAACTCCATAAACAGCCCAGGCACGTGAGAAGCTTAAGTCTCAGCCCCAGCACACACCAAGTGGGCCCCAGAAGTGGATTTCTGCACTATCCATCTTAGTTTACTCATTTTCTGTAAACCTAGGTTACTAGTTTAGTATTTAAACAACTTTTAGAGACTTATTTTGTATCTCATGACATTTTAGATCTGAATTTTGTACTTTTTGATGGCATGAGTCTCTAAACTCCATTGTTGGGAGTGAGGAGCTGATGAGCGGATATTTTATACGCTTTTTGGGGGTATTTCATGTACATTTTAGTATGTTTTAGTTAGTTTTTAGTAGACTTTTATTAGTTTTTAGGCAAAAATCATATTTCTGGACTTTACTATGAGTTTGTGTATTTTTCTGTAATTTCAGGTATTTTCTAGCTGAAATTTAGGAAACTGAGCAAAAATCTAATTTAGGCTGAAAAAGGACTGCTGATGTTTTTGGATTCTGACCTCCCTGCACTCGGATTGAATTTATTGGAGTTACAGGAGTCCAATTGGCGCGCTCTCAATTGGGTTGGAAAGTAGATATACAGGGCTTTCTAGAAATTTATAACAGTTCATACTTTGCGTAAAGATAGACGACGTAAACTGGCGTTCAACGCCAATTCCATGTTGCAGTCTGGAGTTCAGCGCCAGAAACAGGTTGCAAGTTGGAGTTCAACGCCAGAAACATGTTACAACCTGGCGTTCAACTCCAGAAACAGCCCAGGCACGTGAGAAGCTTAAGTCTCAGCCCCAGCACACACCAAGTGGGCCCCAGAAGTGGATTTCTGCACTATCCATCTTAGTTTACTCATTTTTTGTAAACCTAGGTTACTAGTTTAGTATTTAAACAACTTTTAGAGACTTATTTTGTATCTCATGACATTTTAGATCTAAATTTTGTACTTTTTGATGTCATGAGTCTCTAAACTCCATTGTTGGGAGTGAGGAGCTGATGAGCGGATATTTTATACGCTTTTTGGGGGTATTTCATGTAGATTTTAGTATGTTTTAGTTAGTTTTTAGTTGACTTTTATTAGTTTTTAGGCAAAAATCACATTTCTGGACTTTACTATGAGTTTGTGTATTTTTCTGTAATTTCAGGTATTTTCTGGCTGAAATTGTGGGAACTGAACAAAAATCTAATTCAGGCTGAAAAAGGACTGCTGATGTTGTTGGATTCTGACCTCCCTGCACTCGGATTGAATTTTTTGGAGCTACAGGAGTCCAATTGGCGCGCTCTCAATTGGGTTGGAAAGTAGATATCCAGGGCTTTCCAGAAATTTATAATAGTTCATACTTTGCGCAAAGATAGACGACGTAAACTGGCGTTCAACGCCAGTTCCATGTTGTAGTCTGGAGTTCAGCGCCAGAAACAGGTTGCAAGTTGGAGTTCAACGCCAGAAACATGTTACAACCTGGCGTTCAAATCCAGAAACAGCCCAGACACGTGAGAAGCTTAAGTCTCAGCCCCAGCACACACCAAGTGGGCCCCAAAAGTGGATTTCTGCACTATCCATCTTAGTTTACTCATTTTCTGTAAACCTAGGTTACTAGTTTAGTATTTAAACAACTTTTAGAGACTTATTTTGTATCTCGTGAAATTTTAGATCTGAATTTTGTACTTTTTGATGGCATGAGTCTCTAAACTCCATTGTTGGGAGTGAGGAGCTGATGAGCGGATATTTTATATGCCTTTTGGGGGTAATTTCATGTAGATTTTATTATATTTTAGTTAGTTTTCGGTAGACTTTTATTAGTTTTTTGGAAAAAATCATATTTCTGGACTTTACTATAAGTTTGTGAGTTTTTCTGTGATTTCAGGTATTTTCTGGCTGAAATTCAGGGAACTGAGCAAAAATCTGAATCAGGCTGAAAAAGGACTGTGATGTTGTTGGATTCTGACCTCCCTGCACTCGGAATAAATTTTTTGGAGCTACAGAATTCCAATTGGCGCGCTCTCAATTGGGTTGGAAAGTAGACATCCAGGGCTTTCCAGCAATAGATAATAGTCCATACTTTGCGCGAAGATAGATGACGTAAACTGGCATTCAACGCCAGTTCCATGTTGTAGTCTGGAGTTCAGCGCCAGAAACAGGTTGCAAGTTGGAGTTCAACGCCAGAAACAGGTTACAACCTGGCGTTCAACTCCAGAAACAGCCCAGGCATGTGAGAAGCTTAAGTCTCAGCCCCAACACACACCAAGTGGGCCCCAGAAGTGGATTTCTGCACTATCCATCTTAGTTTACTCATTTTCTGTAAATCTAGGTTACTAGTTTAGTATTTAAACAAATTTTAGAGAATTATTTTATATCTCATGACATTTTTAGATCTGAATTTTATACTCTTTGATGGCATGAGTCTCTAAACTCCATTCTTGGGGGTGAGGAGCTCTGCAGCGTCTCGATGAATTAATGCAATTATTTCTATTTTCCATTCAAGCACGCTTGTTCCTATCTAAGATGTTCATTCGTGCTTCACTAAGAAGAAGGTGATGATCCGTGACACTCATCACCTTTCTCAATCCATGAATGTGTGCCTCACAACCACCTCCGTTCTACATCAGATTGAATGAGTATCTCTTAGATTCCTTAATAAGAATCTTCGTGGTATAAGCTAGAATTGATGGCGGCATTCATGAGAATCCGGAAAGTCTAAACCTTATCTATGGTATTCCAAGTAGGATTCAAGGATTGGATGACTGTGATGAGCTTCAAACTCGCGAGTGTTGGGCGTAGTGACAGACACAAAAGGATCAATGGATCTTATTCCGACATGATTAAAGAACCAACAGATGATTAGCCGTGCTGTGACAGAGCATTTGGACCATTTTCATTGAGAGGATGGGAAGTAGCCATTGACAACGGTGACACCCTACATACAGCTTGCCATGGAAGGAGCCTTGCATGTTTGAAAGTGAGGAAGCATTGTGTTACAGGAATTCAGAAGACAAAGCATCTCCAAAACTCTAACATATTCTCCACTACTGCGTAACAATTACTCCTTTTACACCCTTTTATTTATCTTTTACAATCGAGGCTAAAGAATCCTATTGGTATCCTGATTAAGATTAATAAGATAACCATAGCTTGCTTCAAGCCAACAATCTCCGTGGGATTCAACCCTTACTCACGTAAGGTATTACTTGGACGACCCATTGCACTTGCTGGTTAGTTGTGCAAAGCTGTGAGAAATAGTCCATTAATATTGGCATACACAATTTCGTGCACCAAGTTTTTGGCGCCGTTGCCGGGGATTGTTTGAGTTTGAACAACTGACGGTGAATCTTGTTGCTTAGATTAGGAAAAATTTATCTTTTTTACTAGAATTGCATCTTTTATTATCCCTTCTAAAAAAAATTTCAAAAATATTATCTTTCTTTAATTGAATTTTCGTTTTTTTATGAGTTTAGTGTCATGTTTTAAATTTGGTGTCAATTGCATGCTTTTCTTTGTCTTTCAATTTTCGAATTGCATGTTCTTTATTTTTCCTTGATCTTCAAATTGTTCTTGTCAAATTTTCTTGTTTGATCTTTGGTTTTTCCTATTTTGTGTATTTTTCGCGTTTTTCTTGTGCAATTTCAAATTATTAGTTTTCAAGAAAAAATTTTATTTTTATTTATTAAAAATACCTCTTTAAAACACGTTACATTTATAGTTCAATTGGCTAGAGCATTGGTTTATGTTATTGGTAATTGGGTATCTTCTTTTTAAAAATTTTTTCAAAAATAATTTTTCTTTGATTGAACCTTGTGCCAAACTTTAAGTTTGGTGTTTTCTTGTTAATTTTCTTTAATTTTCGAAAATTTATTTTGGTTTTCTAAAAATTTTAAGTTTGGTGTTCTTTCTTCAAAGTGTTCTTGAGTCTTCCTTGTGTTTTGATCTTAAAATTTTTAAGTTTGGTGTTCCTTGATGTTTTTCCTCCAAATTTTTCGAAAAAAAGGAGCATTAGATCTAAAAACTTTAAGTCTTGTGTCTTTTGTTTGTTTTTTTCTTTCATCATAAAATTCAAAATTCAAAAAATATCTTTTCTAACTATTTTTAAGCCATATTTTCGAATTTTTTTATAAAAATATAGATTTCAATTTCAAAATTTTTCAAATCTTATCCTTTTAAGATTAAATAAAAGATTTATATTTTTTTTGAAAATATCCTGACCACTTTCTCTCTCCTCACTTTTTCGAAAATCTTCATAAAATATTTTTAAATTCTTTTTTTATTTTTTTATTTTTATTTATTTCTATTTTTATTGTCGTCTTTATTTTATTTTATTTTGTTATTATTATTTCAAAATTTTTATATATAATAAAATAAATAAAATAAATTCACATTATCTCCCCTTTCTCCATCATGGACTTAAGTGGAAATGAACAGTCCAAAAGGACTCTAGGGTCATATGCTAACCCTACTACTACTTCATATGGGAGTAGTATATGTATACCCTCCTGTTCATACCCTGGGTCGAGCTGTTCGACCTGGGATGTTTGACAGGCAAAGCGACCAACCTCTTCAGGTCAGGACAACCCGACCTCTTTCCAAAGAGCTCGGTCTAGTCCTCAGAAAAGTCCAAAGAAGGGACAAATAGAGGAACACGCCCCAAATCCTAAGGCAGCCCAAGCCTACAGAGGGAAGGGCGGTTCCCATAAAAGATAAGCTGACCTCACCTAGAAGATAAGATAAGATAAGATAACTAACTTATCTTATATAAAAAGGTCACTCCACACCATTATAAATACACTGGAGCACCCAGGTATAACTCATACTCTGATTCTACTCAATACCTGTTTAATACCCTTGCTAACTTAAGCATCGGAGTCCCTTGCAGGTACCCCCACCCTTCGGTGACAAGGGATCAGTAGCATTCTCAATTCCACAAGTCGGACACACTAGCTCCGACCGCTATACACCTGCCGAACACGTCGGCTCCGACCAGCACAGAAGATCTCGACCGAGATCGACCTACAGTTTCAGGTAACCCTCGGAACATTGGCGTCGTTGCTGGGGAACCAGGAAGTCATCCCATCACCATGGCGGACGACCATGACAACGACCACGATTCAAGTTTGGAAGATAGAACGCCACACAAGAACGCGGATGTTACACTCAAAGATACTCCGGAGCCCAACGGGGACAAGAATTCATCAAATCCAGGAGTGATAGAGGCGCTTCAAGATCGATTAAAGCAACTTGAGAAAGAAGCCCAACATCAACGCGAAAAAGAAGAGGATCTGCATCGGGAGATAAGGCGACGCCGAGAATTAGAAGATAAACTTCCAAAACTCGAAGTCGATCTCAAAACTAAAGCTACTCAACCCACTCCAGAGGATAGGTCTCGCAAGGATCAAGACCCATTCACCAGGGAAATTATGAAGACCAAAATCCCAAAGGACTTCAAACTTTCGGATATGACTCTGTATGACGGCACTTCAGACCCCAACCATCATCTCAGCAATTTCAGAAGTAGAATGTACCTCACTGACACCTCGGATGCAGTTCGCTGCAAGGCCTTTCCAAAACTCTTACCAAGACAGCCATTAGATGGTTCGACAGCCTACCTCCAAAGTCCATCTCAGGCTTCGACGACCTGGCCAAAAAGTTCCTGGCCAGATTTTCCATACAAAAAGATAAGACTAAACATGCACCTAGCCTACAAGGAATCAAGCAAGGAGATCGGGAGAGTCTTTGTAACTACATGGAAAGATTCAACAAAACATGCATGGACATACAAAGTCTACCAACAGAAGCTGCCATTATGGGCCTCATAAATGGCCTACGAGAAGGACTGTTTAGCCAATCTATATCAAAGAAGTACCCTGCATCCCTGGATGAAGTACAAGAACGGGCACAGAAATACATCAACATGGAGGAGAATTTTCGACTTGGGGAAGCCTCGAGATTCGGTTGTGCCTACAGAGATAAAGATAAAGAATCCAAGAAAAAGGAAGATCACTCCGGGGAGAAAATAAAAAAATATCATAACTACACCCCTCTCAGGGTATCCTTGGTAGATGTTTACAAAGAAGTCTGCCATACGGAAAAAATACCCCCAGCTCGGCCACTCAAAAGCAAAAGAGGAGGAGGGAACCGGAACGAATACTGTGAGTATCATCGAGTTCGAGGACATTCCACCAATGAATGCTTCGACTTGAAAAACGTCACAGAAAAATTAGTAAGAGAAGGAAAACTATATCAGTTTTTAGCCAACCGGGACGAAGAGCCAAGAAAAAGAAGAAGGGATGAAGATATCGGACGGTCTGAACGATCACCTCGCACACCAGAGAGACACGTCCATGTTACACACAGTGGATTTACGGGAGGAGGAATCTCTAAATCATCTCGCAAGCGACACCTCAAAGAAGTATATCATGTCGAAGGAAAGAAGGAGGCACCAGACATCCCAGCAATCACGTTTACCAAAGAAGACGCATCTGGAATCATCTCGGGACACGACGACCCCATGGTCATCACTATCATACTGGCAAACGCCAACCTCCACCGTACATTAATTGACCAAGGAAGTTCCGCCGACATCTTATTCAAAACTGCCTTCGACAAGCTCGGCCTAGAAGAAAAAGAGCTAAGAGCATATCCGAACAGCCTGTTCGGACTTGGGGATACCCCAGTACAACCACTGGGATACGTATCGCTACATACAACCTTTGGAAAGGGGAACCAGTCCAGAACACTTAAGATAGACTACATCGTGGTTGAAGTAAGCTCAGCCTACAACGCCTTAATAGGTCGGACGACGTTAAATCAACTCGGCACAATAGTTTCAACTCCACATCTATGTATGAAATTCCCAACTGTAGAAGGGATAGCTACAATAAAAGCAGATCAAAAGATGGCGCGTCGCTGTTATAACGAAAGTCTAAACCTCAGAGGCGAAGGAGGAGAGTTCCACACAATCGAACTTGGCGGAGTTTAGAGATGAGAAGAACTCCGTCCACAACCCGAAGGTGAAGTAGAGAAAGTTTAGATCGGAGACACCTCGGATAAGACAACTAATATTGGCACGATCCTGAAAGGAGACGCAAAGAAATTACTCATACAGTTCCTACGAGATAATGTTGATCTCTTCGCATGGAAAGCTGTCGACATGCCAGGCATAGATCCCGAACTGAGGAGCCACAAGTTGGCAGTCTATCCGGGATCCCGGCCGGTACAACAAAGACGAAGAAAACTCGGGCCAGAATGGTCTCAAGCTGTAGCAGAACAGGTGCAAGCACTACTAGAGGCAGGGTTCATAAGAGAAGTTAAGTACCCACTATGGCTAGCAAATGTTGTCTTGGTGAGAAAGTCAAATGGGAAGTGGCGAATGTGCACCGACTACACCGACCTCAAGAAGGTCTGCCCAAAAGACCCTTATCCACTACCAAGCATCGACGCTCTAGTAGATGCCTCATCGGGATATAAGTATCTCTTGTTTATGGACGCGTACTCGGGGTACAACTAGATCCCAATGTATCCACCGGATCAAGAAAAAACCTCGTTTCTAACACCCAAAGCAAACTATTGTTACATCGTAATGCCTTTCGGCCTTAAGAACACGGCAGCTACTTATCAGAGGCTAATAAATAAGGTCTTCTCAGATCACATCGAAAAAATCATGGAGGTCTACGTGGATGACATGTTGATAAAGACACAAAGTGAAGAAACATTACTATCCGACTTGGTTCAAGTATTCGACACCATACGGAAGCATGGCATGCGACTTAACCCGGCTAAATGCACCTTCGCAGTGGAAGCCGGTAAGTTCTTGGGCTTTATGCTCACACAAAGAGGAATCGAGGCAAATCCAGATAAATGCCAGGCCATACTCAACATAAAGAGCCCAACCTGCGTCAAAGAGGTACAACAACTCAATGGGAGATTGGCAGCCTTATCCAGATTCCTAGCAGGGTCAGCGATAAGATCCCTCCCTTTCTACGCTACTTTAAGGAAGGGAAAAAACTTTGAGTGGACAACGGAATGTGAACAAGCCTTCCGAGAATTCAAAGAATTTTTGGGACGGCCACCTATCCTATCTCGACCACGAGAAGGGGAACCACTCATATTGTACCTCGCAGTAGGAAGTCGAGCAATAGCCTCAGCACTAATTAGAGAAGACGAGGGTGGGCAACAACCTGTCTACTTCATTAGTAAAGCACTGCAGGGGTCAGAGCCGAACTACCAGAAAATAAAGAAGTTTGCCTACGCTCTCATACTCACATCCGGACGACTTCGTCCGTACTTCCAAGCGCATACCATTAAGGTTCGGACCAACCAGCCCATAAAGGGGATATTACAGAAAACAGATCTAGCAGGAAGAATCCTACAATGGGAAATTGAGTTGTCCGAGTTTGACCTCCAATACGAAGCGCGGACAGCCATCAAATCACAATACCTAGCCGACTTCATTGCAGAATTCACAGATGCCCCGGAGATCCCCATAGAGTGGAATATATACGTGGATGATTCCTCGAATAAAGCCGGAAGCGGTGCAGGTGTGATAATCGAAAGCAACCAAGGAACCCAACTCGAGATTTCCCTCAAATTCGGATTCCCGGCCTCAAACAACCAGGCGGAATACGAAGCATTATTAGTTGGCTTGAAGCTGGCTAGAGAAGTAGGAGCTCGGAAACTCAACATCTACAATGACTCACAAGTCGTTACTTCACAAATAACAGGGAGCTACCAAGCCAAAGATCCTACTATGAAAAAATATTTGGATAAAACCAAAGAACAGCTCGGACAACTTGGGGAATATAGGATCTGGCACATACCCCGCGAGCAAAACGCCTGAGCTGATGCACTGTCAAAACTAGCCAGCACCAAACCAAGGGGCAACAATAGAAGTCTTATCGAGGAAATATTACAAAACCCGTCAATATCAGAAGAAGAAAAACGCCTAGCCATAACAGGTCGGGATTAAGGATGGATGACCCCCATAATTAACTACCTCAAAACAGAAGCGCTCCCTACAGATGAAAGGGAGGCAAAGAGGTTAAAAAGGGAGGCACAGTACTACACTATCATAAACAACACCCTATACAAAAGAGGGATCTCAGCACCATTGTTAAAATGTATACCGACCTCCAATACAAAGGAAGTCTTGGAAGATGTACACATCGGCATTTGTGGCAATCATCTCGGAGCGCAAGCTCTCACCAAAAAGGTACTACGGGCGGGATTCTATTGACCAACTCTACGAAAGGAAGCTACCGAATTTGTAAAGACATGTCCACCATGCCAGAAGCATGCCAACTTTCACATCGCCCCGCCGGAAAAGCTCATCAGTGTGACCTCACCCTGGCCATTTGCAAAGTGGGGACTCGATCTTCTTGGACCCTTTCCCCAAGGATCGAGACAGGTCAAGTTCCTCATAGTGGGGGTAGACTATTTCACAAAATGGATCGAGGCAGAATCCCTAACCAACGCCGCTGCTCAAAGAAGTCAGAAATTCCTATATAGGAACATCATTACAAGGTTCGGGGTTCTATACTCCATCACCACAGATAATGGCACCTAATTCACAGATGCAGGCTTCAGAAAACTAGTGGCCGACTTGAATATAAAACACCAGTTCACCTCCGTCGAACATCCCCAAGCCAATGCACAAGCCGAAGCGGCCAACAAAGTCATATTGGCCGTGCTGAAACGGAGACTGCAAGAAGCAAAGGGAGCTTGGGCCGAGGAACTTCCACAAGTCCTATGGGCGTATCGAACAACCCCCCATTCTACTACGAACGAATCACCATTTCGATTAGCACGGAGTGGAGGCAATGATTCCAATAGAAGTAGAGGAAGGGTCTCCTCGAGTAGTCCACTACAATGAACAAACCAACTCTCAACTTCAAAGAGAAGAGCTCGACCTACTTCCGAAAATCCAAGAAAGAGCTCGAATCAGAGAAGAAGCACTAAAGCGACGAATGGCTTCCAGGTATAATCAAAAGGTAGTGCCAAGAGGTTTTGCTGAGAATGATCTCATCTTAATCCGAAATGATATTGGAACAACTCGACCTGGAGAAGGAAAGCTGGCAGCCAACTGGAAAGAACCCTACCAAGTCACAGAAGTACTTGGGAAGGGCTACTACAGACTGTCCGAACTCGAGGGACGAGAACTCCCCAGATCATGGCATGCCTATAACCTAAGAAGGTACTATAGTTAGGAAAGATAAAAGGTCTCATCACAAGATGCACTCTTTTTCCGGAAAAGGTTTTTTAATGAGGCGTCAAGATTGAGATTTAATTCGACTTAAGGGTATGAAAAACTCCCGCCTGTATATATTTGCACTTTCTTTAAATAAAATACATTTCAGATATTCTACAAATTCCTAAGACACATTAATCTGAAGCATTCATCGTCCGATTATAAAGCAACGGATCGAACAGAAAGTGAAGAACAGATTCACTATACGATCTCAATAGGAATGATCGACCGTCAAAGGTGAAAACGTGATTCACCTAAAGATCGATTAAACCAGGACAGAAACCACCATCTACAAATCGGCAAAGATGAACACAGAATAATGCAAGAAGTTATCGAAAGTGATCCCAAAAAGAGGTCTTACGGATTGCTATATAATAATTTAAAAAGACTGGCCGACACTAAAAAGCCGGACCAAGTCAACCCAAGTTATCAGCAAATCTCTGAAAAGAGGTCTGGCCAACCCTATTAAAGAGGAATTGCTATAACTTAGAAGAGATCGACCTAACGAAGTTGGTCTCCTACAAGACAAGTTGTAAAAGTAATCCCTGAAAGAGACCTAACAAAGGTCCAAGAAAGAGGATTACAATAACAACTTAGAAGGGGACCAATATGAAGAAATCGGTTATAAGAAGGATTACAATAACAACTTAGAAGAGATCAACCTAACGAAGTCAGTCTCCTACAAAACAAGTTGTAAAAGTAATCCCTGAAAGAGACCTAACAAAGGTCCAAGAAAGAGGATTACAAAAACAACTTAGAAGAGATCGACTTAACAAAGTCGGTCTCCTACAAGACAAGTTGTAAAAATAATCCCTGAAAGAGACCTAACAAAGGTCCAAGAAAGAGGATTACAAAAACAACTTAGAAGAGATCGACCTAACAAAGTCGGTCTCCTACAAGACAAGTTGTAAAAGTAATCCCTGAAAGAGACCTAACAAAGGTCCAAGAAAGAGGATTACAAAAACAACTTAGAAGAGATCGACCTAACGAAGTCGGTCTCCTACAAGACAAGTTGTAAAAGTAATCCCTGAAAGAGACCTAACAAAGGTCCAAGAAAGAGGATTACAAAAACAACTTAGAAGAGATCGACCAAACAAAGCTGGTCTCCTACAAAACAAGTTGTAAAAGTAATCCCTGAAAAAGACCTAACAAAGGTCCAAGAAAGAGGATTACAATAACAACTTAGAAGGGGACCAATATGAAGAAATCGGTTATAAGGCGCTAAAAATAAAAGCCAGAGCAGAAAAACCGAGAAACAAATCGGACCCACACAGTTACGACCTCAAAGGAATCCAAGCTACGAACAACAAGTAAGAAAGTAACCCAAAGAAGTCAAGCAGTAAAATTCTAAAACCAGAAGAGATACCATACTAAAGCACAATAAAAGCATAGTATGATAAAGCTTCAAAAGGCCACCGAAATCTACCTCGAAGCGCTACTTTTGTTTTTCAAAGTAAAAAGTTGGCAGGCAGACAACTAAAAAAGTGTCAGTAGTTAAACAAAGCAATAAACAGTTCAAAAGCCCACAAACCGGGCTATTTACACAAAATACTCAAATAAAAAGAGGTCAACCAAGATCTGGAGCCTTCCCGACAGCATCAGTACGGGGAGAAGGAGGGCAAGTCTGAATAGGCACAGCATCTACAGTTCCATCATCCCGGTTCAGAATCTGGCAATCTGGATCAGACGTAACGGGAGGAACCGAGGAGGTCGACACTTTAAGAGAAGGCACTGGGGGAGGGTCAGCATCATTATCATCCTGGTCATCAAGGACAATCTTACCATCCCTCACAACATTGTCCAGGCTGACGAGAGTCAAGTCGGCATCAGGAGCAACTACCCGAAACTGCTCCATCAGGTTCTTAGAGGCGGTAGTTACGCTGCCCACAAGGTGACCCTGAAACTCGGCATAATTAACCCAAGCAGTTTCCAAATCATCCCGGAGATGCATTAATTCCCTATAAGCTGAGACATAGCTATCCTTGTGCTTCAGTGCCATGTCCTCAGCCAACTTCAAAGAAGCAGCCAAAGCAATAGAGCTGGCCTTCTCACCCTCCAGTTCCTTCTCTACCTTCACCAACTTTACCTCCAACTCATCCTTCAGACCCTTGATCCGATCAAATTCTTATTTGGCCTTCTTCATGAAGGATTTTGTGGTATGAATCGGGATCCCCTGAACTGTTCGGAAAATAGCTGCACCCATATATGCCATTTTTACACTACTTTTGGTGATAAAATCCAGATGCTGAAGAAGAGACACGTCGTCCATAGAGAGCCCACCATAGGGGGCAATTTGCTATCAACAAACTCGACAACATCAAAATTCGGGGCATCCAGGTTGAAGGGTTCGGATGTTATTTGCTTTTTTAAAAGAGGAGCAACAGAAGCAGCGGCAGAAGTCTGTGGAGGATCGACCCGACGAAACCGAGGAGTAGGAATTGCTTTCCTCGGCCCGAGAGAACTCGGCACGGGAGGCTTCACGAGGGCCTGAGAAGATCCCTCTCCGGCCACCTTGGCCGAGATGTTCAGAGCAGCAGTTGCCTTCTTCGCCTTTTTAAAGGCCCTCATAGGGTCATTGTTCTTTGACATCTCTGCAAATACAGAATCAGCCACAGCAAAGAGTTACAATCTCAATAAGAGGAAGAAAAAATTAAGAAACAAGTATAAGAGACAAGTCAGACAAGTACCCAAAATAGTCCGAACCAAGGACAGGTCATTCAAAAACCTTTTTGTATCAAGATGGGGTGGTTTCCCCCATAAATCCTCAAGAACAACAACAAAGGCACGCTCAACATCATCAAGCATCTCCCAGGTATAGCGAGACACTCTCACATCCCTCTGCTACTCTAGAGGGAAAGAAGGCTCATCATTTTCATCAAGAAAAAAGGGGCGGGCCCCCTCGACAGCACGAACCTTAAAGAAGTAATTCTTGAAGTCCTTAAAGGACTGATCATACATAGCAAAAACTTTGTGGCCCTGGGCGGACCTAAAGGAAACCCAGGAAACTTTCTTTTATGAAGAACCGCCAGGCTTGGCGGAAACAAACAAATAAAGGAAAAGAGTCTGGGATGGTGTTACATCTAATTCTCGATAGAAAAGTTGAAAAATTTTAATAAAACCCCTGGAATTTATGTGAAGCTGGGATGGGGCAATATTACACAATCACAACAGGTCGGTCTCGAAAGCAGTAAAAGGAAAAGTAACGTTCAACTGGCTGAAGAAGTATTCATAGGCATAGAAGAAGGGACGCTCCCTCTCAATGGAAATCGGAAAACAAACTCTCTCATTAGAATCAGGAGCAGCAAGCTCGTAATCCTCCTCACGGGCATTGTTACCACAAATCCTATGGCGCTTCCTCAGCTCTGTGCAAAATTCAGCATCCACAACAGAAGCACACAATAAAACAAGGGAGTCCAGCCAATCGGACATCCCCTCGGGAACTCTGGAAGACATCTCTACAATGTTGTTGCGAGAAGACATGAGGCCTGATGTGCGGAAAATGATCCGACACAAAACTCACCGGCAAGTGCACCGGGTCGCATCAAGTAATAAAAACTCACGGGAGTGAGGTCGATCCCACAGGGATTGAAGGATTGAGCAATTTTGGTTTAGTGGTTGATTTAGTCAAGAGAATCAAGATTTGGTTGAGTGATTTGTGATTTGCAGAAATTAAATTGCATTGAAAGTAAAGGGAATGTGTAAATTGCATGAAATTAAAGAGGGCAAGAAATTAAAGTGCTGAATCTTAAAGAACAAGAAATTAAATGGCAAAAACTTAGAATGCAAGAAATGTAAATTGCAGAATCTTAAAGTGCAAGAAATGTAAATAGCTTGAATTGTAAAGGGAATTGGGAATTGGATTTGCAGAAATTAAACAAGGAAAAGTAAATTGCAACAAACAGAGAAATAGAAAATGACTTGGACTGAATCGGATCTAGAAACAGAAATGTAAATGAAATTGAAAAGCATTAAACAGAGAATGTAAAATTGGAATTCAGATCTCAGGACCAAGAGACTAGATAACCAAGTCTAGATCTCAATGCCTTCCTAGATCCAACAAGAACAATTGCAAAGGAGATGAAGAATTGTAAATTGCAAAGAAAGTAGATGAAGAGGCAATTAGCCGAAACTGAAATTCAATTAAGCAGTAAATAAACAGAGAGATCTAAGGATGAGATTGAAACAGAATTCCTTCAATTCTCCAACCCAAGATCCAAGCAAAAGTAATTGAAATTGAAAGCAAGAAAACTAAGAGGAAGGGAATTCAATTCTCCTTCCCCGAGACTTAGAAACTCAAAATCACTCAAAACCAAAAGATCTCCGAAAACTCTAAATGAAAACTCAAAGGAAAGCTTCCTCTCGAAAAACTTAAATCCTATGCTATTTATACACTTTCTTCAAATGGTCTTCAAGCCTTGAATTGGGCCTTTGCTCTTGATGGAATTGGGTTGAAAAAGGCCTTGGTTGATTGTTCTTGGAGTTGGAGAAGGAACCAAAGTGAACCAAGTGAACCGGGTTTGAATGTTGCAAAAGTTTGAGTAAAAGTTTGAGGCAAACTTTTACTCCAACTTTTCATATCAGCCTCCATGTTTTTGCTGATACCAACGTTGGTGCAAAAGTTAGGGGTCTAACTTTTGCTCCAACGTTGGCCTTCCTTAGTGCACTTATGGCGCCAACGTTAGCCCAAAAGTTAGAGGCTAACGTTGGCGCAAACTTTTGCTCCCCCTTTGTGATTTTCATGCGCCAACGTTAGCCCAAAAGTTAGAGGCTAACGTTGGCGCAAACTTTTGGTGCCCAGGGAGTGATTTTCATGCGCCAACGTTAGCCTAAAAGTTAGGGGCTAACGTTGGCGCAAACTTTTGGTGCCCCAGGGAGTGTTTTGCATGTGCCAACGTTAGCCTAAAAGTTAGGGGCTAACGTTGGGGCAAACTTTTCACCCAAAAGTTTGTGCAAAAGTTTGAGGCTAACTTTTGGTCCAGCTTTTTGCTTCCTGGTTCATTTTCACATTCCATTGTCCTCTCTTCCTCCTAGCCATTCCTTCTTGCTTCAACCTTTGTCCAAGCTTTCTACACCTATCATTAATCAACCAAACACATCAAAGCTATGCTCAAAATTATGAGATATTCATTCTTTCACAATATGTAACAAATATAGCATCAAACCTCATGAAATTGCATTAATTCATCTATGGTTGATTCAATCAAAGGAAGCATGAAAATCTACCCAAATTGGCTTGCTTAGACCTCAAGAAAGTGCATAATTCAAGTGAAAACAAAAGAAAAAGACTAGTAAAACTAGGCTAAGATGACTTGTCATCACAACACCAAACTTAAAACTTGCTTGTCCCCAAGCAAGAAATGAATTATGCTCAGAGGTTCTTTCAATTAAGATGGATTGAAGAACACTTGTAAAGTACAGTGAGTGAAGTGATTAAGTAACAGTGGGGTGAACTCTAAATTATATGCTCATGCAAGGGCTTCAGTGCTCACTAGTCCTTACATATTGGGAGTCGTAAGTCTTAGGATTTTCATCCGAATGGTATCATAGAGATCTCTTTATATGTAATCACTTTGAAGCAGCTTATAGTTTCTGTGCTTTGGCCTCGACTCTAAGTGTCATGTCTCAAGGCGGCTCTTTAAATAAGTTTTCAATCAATACTCCTAAACCAATTGGTTTTAAGGTATTAGGTGTTAAAGCACCCCTAAGGATTTACTTGCTAAAGCCTCTTTCCTTGACACACTTCAACCACAAGCATTGACTAGGATAACAACTCTTTGAGTTTTTGTTTCTTTCTTTCTTTTTCTGCCTAGTAATTGATGCTCAAAGCCTTGGGCCATGTTCTTTTTGTTTTTGTATTTTTTTTACTTTTCTTTTTGTTTTGTTTCCTGCTTCTCGGATCAATCGATTTTTGAGAATCTCTACAATATTTCTTTGAACTTCATATCCTGCCTATGAGCTCCCATGCAAGTTTTCACAAGCATGCAACCTCAATACATAATCATACACTAGAACCACTACTTCTCCTAATCTTTTGCTTACCTCAAAATTGTTTAATTCCTCAATCCTTCGTTTCAAAGAACTTTCATGTGATGCATTCTTGAAAATTGAGTGCAAACAAGTTTTGAAGATAAGAATGTTGTGAATAATTAAGCATCTTGCTTATTGAATTATAAAGAAAGACTATGCTATGCAGGCAGGCAGAGGTATATAAAGAAAACTATACTATGCAGACAGGCAGGACAAATAAGGACACAATCCAACTTTCAATTACAGCAATATTTGATGTAAAACAATCACTTAACAATACAACCTGTTGGAGTTCACTTGCTTTCCTTTTTTCTCATCATCATCAATGCTGACTTTCATGTTCATCTTTCACCTCTTTGGTTGATGATGCTAAAAATCTCCAAAAGTTTGTATGATATTCTGCAGTGATATTGGAAGTTGCTTGATCCCCAAGCACTTAGAAACAGTGGTTAGTCTGCATGATTTATTTGTGGGCCTTTGAACTTACTTTGGTGTGGGAACACCAAACTTAGTACCTTGCCAATGGTTCTCATGCATCAAATTAACCATGTGTGAAACTCTTTTTCTTTTTCTTTTTTTTCAAAAGCAATAAAACTGAAAACTAGGAAACAGCAAAATAGTTAACTAGTTCATCCAATATGCTTGAAGCCAGCATTATGCAGAAAATGGGAATGTGTTTTATGATGGGATTTTGGTGGAACACTAAACTTAGAATCCTTCATTCTCATTTATATTGTTTTGGTGTGCAACACCAAACTTAGCTTCTTGCAATCTAGATAAAACTAATTAACCTTTTTATTGAAATAGATATGAAAAGATGGTTACCTCCGGTTGGGTTGCCTCCCAACAAGCGCTCTTTATTGTCACTAGCTTGACATGTTGTTCTTCACTTTCTTCCTCTTCTTCCAGTTGGTTAAGAGGAATGACCTCAAGGGGGGAAAGTTTCAGCTGTTGTCCCCTTTCTTAGTCTCTTCTCAGCAAGCCTCCTTTTGTACACAGCTTGATTGAGCTTGCTTGCTAGTTCAGGGGAAGGATTGTTTGCAGTTGACCTTCTCTTGAATGTTGTCCTTTGTAGCTTGGTCACAATCCTCTTCTCGGTGCTTTTGTTAATTGCCTTCACTTTCTTGAATCCAAGTCTTGGTGGTTGTGTGATTGTTAGAATCTTCTTTTCATCAAGAGCCTCTTGCAATGGTGGTTCTGTAAGCTCTTCCTCTGTGTACTTCTCTGTTTCACTTGAGTTTGGAATTCTTTGGTTGTCTTTCTCACTTTCTTGCTCTTCCACTTCCTCTTTTACACTCAACATTTATTTTAATAGCTCTTTCATGGAGGAGGTTTGTTGATCTTCCCAACATTTCTTCATCTCCTCTTCATATCTTTCAATCATGGATTCAATTGTTGAGCCATTTTGTTTCAAGGAGGTTTGAGAGAGTTGTGAGTTTTCATGTTCCCTTGTCATCTCAAGTGGCTTCTGTGAATATGCAAGGTCAGGTTCAAATGTTTCCTCTACCTCATTTTTCATTGAAATTTCTCTTGACACAGAGGCTTCCTCATCTTTCTTTTCCACTTCCTCACCCACAGATTTGCCTTCATCCTTACTGTTTGATGGTTCTAAGTTCCTCTTTGTTTGCTCTAAGGGCCCATTCATCTTCTTGAGGATGGTTTCTTCCTAAGATGGGGATTTTGTGTATTTTTCCACTAGTTTTCTCTGTATTTCAATGGCTTGAAGGTATTCCTCATCTGTTAATTCAAGAGATGAAGGTTGAGAGTAATTTTGGTGACGTGAATGTGTTGTGGTGAAGTTGTGTTGAGGGGTGTGGAATGAGTTGTGTGATTGATGGGATGACTGGTATGGATTTTGGAGGAAACTTGGTGTTGAGGCATAATCAAGTGATGAAGAACTTTTAAATGAGAAACTGGGATGTGAGGGTGGATGCTCTTTCATTCTGTGGTGATACTCCCATCTACCATGAGGATAATAATATGAATTATTTTGTAGTGGTGGTTGGTATCCCATATGATTTTTCTGCTCATCTTGTGTCTCTGAAGAAAATCTCCATGGATTGGAGTGCTTAAAATTCGTATTTTCTTGGTGATATTTCCAGCCACCATTAGAGATTGGTGCTGGTGGGTAATATCCCATAAAATTTGTTTGATCATAAGATGAATTGAACTCCATTTGAATTTTGGAAAGCACAACACCATTGAAAATTGAAATTACTCATATCACAGATGAGAATTTCTTAGTGAGGCATAAACTCAAACACCTTGGTTTCAATCTAAAACAGAGAACAAAAATAAAGAAAATGCTTGATCTAGATCTCCACTTCACTTAATCATTGTCAATCTAATCAATCCCTGGCAACGGCGCCAAAAACTTGATGTGCGGAAAACGATCCGACACAAAACTCACCGGCAAGTGCACCGGGTCGCATCAAGTAATAAAAACTCACGGGAGTGAGGTCGATCCCACAGGGATTGAAGGATTGAGCAATTTTGGTTTAGTGGTTGATTTAGTCAAGCGAATCAAGATTTGGTTGAGTGATTTGTGATTTGTAGAAATTAAATTGCATTGAAAGTAAAGGGAATGTGTAAATTGCATGAAATTAAAGAGGGCAAGAAATTAAAGTGCTGAATCTTAAAGAACAAGAAATTAAATGGCAAAAACTTAGAACGCAAGAAATGTAAATTGCAGAATCTTAAAGTGCAAGAAATGTAAATAGCTTGAATTGTAAAGGGAATTGGGAATTGGATTTGCAGAAATTAAACAAGGAAAAGTAAATTGCAACAAACAGAGAAATAGAAAATGACTTGGACTGAATCGGATCTAGAAACAGAAATGTAAATGAAATTGAAAAGCATTAAACAGAGAATGTAAAATTGGAATTCAGATCTCAGGACCCAAGAGACTAGATAACCAAGTCTAGATCTCAATGCCTTCCTAGATCCAACAAGAACAATTGCAAAGGAGATGAAGAATTGTAAATTGCAAAGAAAGTAGATGAAGAGGCAATTAGCCGAAACTGAAATTCAATTAAGCAGTAAATAAACAGAGAGATCTAAGGATGAGATTGAAACAGAATTCCTTCAATTCTCCAACCCAAGATCCAAGCAAAAGTAATTGAAATTGAAAGCAAGAAAACTAAGAGGAAGGAAATTCAATTCTCCTTCCCCGAGACTTAGAAACTCAAAATCACTCAAAACCAAAAGCTCTCCGAAAACTCTAAATGAAAACTCAAAGGAAAGCTTCCTCTCGAAAAACTTAAATCCTATGCTATTTATACACTTTCTTCAAATGGTCTTCAAGCCTTGAATTGGGCCTTTGCTCTTGATGGAATTGGGTTGAAAAAGGCCTTGGTTGATTGTTCTTGGAGTTGGAGAAGGAACCAAAGTGAACCAAGTGAACCGGGTTTGAATGTTGCAAAAGTTTGAGTAAAAGTTTGAGTAAAAGTTTGAGGCAAACTTTTACTCCAACTTTTCATATCAGCCTCCATGTTTTTGCTGATACCAACGTTGGTGCAAAAGTTAGGGGTCTAACTTTTGCTCCAACGTTGGCCTTCCTTAGTGCACTTATGGCGCCAACGTTAGCCCAAAAGTTAGAGGCTAACGTTGGCGCAAACTTTTGCTCCCCCTTTGTGATTTTCATGCGCCAACGTTAGCCCAAAAGTTAGAGGCTAACGTTGGCGCAAACTTTTGGTGCCCAGGGAGTGATTTTCATGCGCCAACGTTAGCCTAAAAGTTAGGGGCTAACGTTGGCGCAAACTTTTGGTGCCCCAGGGAGTGTTTTGCATGTGCCAACGTTAGCCCAAAAGTTAGGGGCTAACCTTGGGGCAAACTTTTCACCCAAAAGTTTGTGCAAAAGTTTGAGGCTAACTTTTGGTCCAACTTTTTGCTTCCTGGTTCATTTTCACTTATTCCATTGTCCTCTCTTCCTCCTAGCCATTCCTTCTTGCTTCAACCTTTCCCATGCTTTCTACACCTATCATTAATCAACCAAACACATCAAAGCTATGCTCAAAATCATGAGATATTCATTCTTTCACAATATGTAACAAATATAGCATCAAACCTCATGAAATTGCATTAATTCATCTATGGTTGATTCAATCAAAGGAAGCATGAAAATCTACCCAAATTGGCTTGCTTAGACCTCAAGAAAGTGCATAATTCAAGTGAAAACAAAAGAAAAAGACTAGTGAAACTAGGCTAAGATGACTTGTCATCAAGGCCAACTAATCCTACAAGTAAAAAAAGAAGATGGGGTTACTAAAAACATTCCAGACAAATGGAGAAAATAACTCGGTCAATACGATACTGACGAAGAAACAGGAAAAGAAAAACCTCATGACTCAAACCAAAAGTCCTGGGGCATCCTTTGGAAGCAGTAACAAAGCAAGGTTTCCAGGCAAGATCTACAGCTCGCACCCCAGCATTTCTCATAAAGAATTCAAAACAGCAAACCAAGCATCATTACAGTCTACCAAGAAAATAGCATTCCCAAAAATCAAAGCACGCCAAGTAGAAATCATCAAAGAAAACAAACAAAAGCAACAATAAAATCTTAGAAAGCCTCGATGAAAATGCCAAGAGAATGCATAAAAGAAAGACAGGAAAAACATGTTACAGTGACAAGCAAATACAAGACCACGAAAAGATTCAAACTTTCAAACATGCAAAATCAAAGCTTCACCTAAAAACTGAAGACGAAGCTACGAAAGAAGCAAGAAAGCTAGTACCAACCTGAAAGAGTGGCAAGCTTTATAGAAATTGAAGATGGAAGACGAAATCTGGAAACGCCCTCTCACAAGCAAAAGAAAGAACGTGAACCAGAGCAATGTCGCAGGGAAAAACTCGAAACTACAAAACTCCAGGCGAAAACAGAAACTCCAGTAAAAATGCCAAGCGACGCCGCAACATGAGAAAGTAAAAGCACAAACGAAAAACAGAGAGCAAAGGGAGCGGAGAAAAGAATTTACGAAAAGGGCGAAGGAGTGAAACCGTTTCTGGGTCTTCAAAATCAAAGTAAAAAGCCAAAAGGAAATGGGGCAATTAATGCTAAAATTAATGAAAGCATTAAACCCTCGCACGTCCCAAAAAGCGCCAACATAAAAGCGCGCGCTTTTAGAAGAAACGTTCTACATTCAAAAACTACTACAAAGGAATCGACAAGATGCTTGAGTTCGGCTTTACCAAAGAAGGACCAAAGTCAAGGTCCACATAAAAGAGACATGGAAACATAAAATTGCATTAAAAGAAATCAAGATCCAACAATTGCTCATCAACATAAAAGAGAGCAAAATAAGAAACTAATAAGAGAAACTAAGAAGATTAAGATAATAGAACACTAAAATATAAAGAGAATTGAAGTCAAAACAAGAATTGAATTCCGCATAAAATAGCATTGGAAATGAGAATAAGCTTGTAGCATTAATGAGGAAAGTGATCACCAATAACGCCTTCGAAGCCATCATAGCCCACGTTAGTTGCCATGTTAAGTACATTAACGTGGTAGCTAATGTGGAGGAAAAGAGGAGCTCCAACGTTAGTGGTAAAAGTGAATGCCACTAACATTCCACAAAGGCACATTTAGCCACGTTAATCCAATTAACGTGAACTCTAACGTGGGAGGAGGAAGCAATCACCAACGTTAGTGACACTCACCTTTGTCACTAACGTTGGACTAAGCCAAGAGTGCCCACGTTAGTGGTCACGTTAAGACCACTAACGTGAAGAGTAACATGGAGCTAAGCATGATAAGTCAACATTAGTGATACTAACCTTTATCACTAACATTGGAGATGGCAATCACCACCACATTAGTGGCCACGTTAATCCAATTAACGTGAACTCTAACGTGGGAAGGAGGGGCGTTTGGAGCGTTAGTGACAAAGGTAAGTGTCACTAATGCTCTCGAAGCTTAGGCATGCCCACGTTAAGGGTCACGTTAGTTATACTAAATTGAACTCTGATGAGCGGATAATTTATACGCTTTTTGGCATTGTTTTTAGTATGGTTTTAGTATGTTTTAGTTAGTTTTTATTATATTTTTATTAGTTTTTATTTAAAATTCACTTTTCTGGACTTTACTATGAGTTTGTGTGTTTTTCTGTGATTTCAGGTATTTTCTGGCTGAAATTGAGGGACCTGAGCAAAAATCTGAGCCAGAGGCTGAAAAGGACTGCAGATGCTGTTGGATTCTGACCTCCCTGCACTCGAAGTGGATTTTCCGGAGCTACAGAAGCCCAATTGGCGCGCTCTCAATTGCGTTGGAAAGTAGACATCCTGGGCTTTCCAGCATCATATAATAGTTCATACTTTGCCTGAGATTTAATGGCCCAAACCGGCGTTCCAAATCAGCTCAAGACTGCCCGGTGTTAAACGCCGGAACTGGCACAAAAGCTGGCATTTAACTCCAAGAAAAGTCTCTACCCATGAAAGCTTCAATGCTCAGCCCAAGCACACACCAAGTGGGCCCGGAAGTGGATTTTTACGTTATTTACTCATTTTTGTAAATCCTAAGCTACTAGTTCTCTATAAATAGGACCTTTTGCTATTGTATTTTCATCGGGGTAGCTATCTTTGAGTAGTCTTACGCTATCTTAGATCATGGAGCTGGCCTCTCGACCATGCTTAGACCTTGTTCTTATGTATTTTCAACGGTGGAGTTTCTACATACCATAGATTAAAGTGTGGAGCTCTGCTGTACCTCGAGTATTAATGCAATTACTATTGTTCTTCTATTCAATTCAGCTTATTCTTATTCTAAGATATTCATTTGCACCCAAGAACATGATGAATGTGATGATTATGTGATGCTCATCATCATTCTCACTTATGAACGCGTGCCTGACAACCACTTCCGTTCTACATGCAAACAAGGCTTGAATGTTTATCTCTTGGATTCCTTAATCAGAATCTTCGTGGTATAAGCTATAATTGATGGCGGCATTCTTGAGAATCCGGAAGGTCTAAACCTTGTCTGTGGTATTCTAAGTAGGATTTAGGGATTGAATGACTGTGACGAGCTTCAAACTCGCGATTGTGGGGCGTTAGTGACAGACGCAAAAGAATTACTGGATTCTATTCCAACCTGATTGAGAACCGACAGATGATTAGCCGTGCTGTGACAGAGTGCGTTGAACATTTTCACTGAGAGGACGGGACTGTAGCCATTGACAACGGTGATGCCCAACATACAGCTTGCCATGGAAAGGAGTAAGAAGGATTGAATGAAGACAGTAGGAAAGCAGAGAGACAGAAGGGACAAAGCATCTCCATACGCTTATCTGAAATTCTCACCAATGAATTACATAAGTATCTCTATCTTTATTTTATGTTTTATTCATCTTTTAATCATTAATCCTCCATAACCATTTGAATCCACCTGACTGAGATTTACAAGATGACCATAGCTTGCTTCATACCAACAATCTCCGTGGGATCGACCCTTACTCGCGTAAGGTTTATTACTTGGACGACCCAGTGCACTTGCTGGTTAGTTGTGCGAAGTTGTGATAAAGAGTTGAGATTGCAATTGAGCGTACCATGTTTATGGCACCATTGATGATCACAATTTCATGCACCAAGTTTTTGGCGCCGTTGTCGGGGATTGTTTGAGTTTGGACAACTGACGGTTCATCTTGTTGCTTAGATTAGGTATTTTTCTTCAGAATTTTTAAGAATGAATTCAAGAGTTTCAAGGTGATGTTCTTATCATCACTAAAGCTGATTGATTCTCATCAATTTAGCTCTTGAATATAATGTCCTGCTGAAGCTTGGCTAGCCATGTCTAATTTCTTTAGCCTAAAGCTTTAGAATAACATTGCATGATTCCTGGAAATTCTTATTAAGAATTTTGATATCCTTATTTTATTTTCCACTCAATTTTCAAAAAAAAAAAATCCAAAAAAAATTATAAAATCTTAAAACCAAAAATAATTTTATGTTTCTTGTTTGAGTCTAGTGTCTAATTTTAAGTTTGGTGTCCATTGCATGTTTTTAGTCTTATAATTTCTCATATGCATTCTCAATTTGTTAGTGTCAATAGTATACAAACTTCTAAGTTTGGTGTCTTGCATGCATTGTTTATTTGATTTTAGTTGCATTTTGATTATTCCTCATCATTAAAAATTCAAAAATTTTTAATTTGTGTCTTTTCAAGTCAATAATACAGAGAATTGAAGATTCAGAACATACAGCAGAGGAATTACACAGAAAAAGCTGGGCATTCAAAACGCCCAGTGAGGAAGGAAAACTGGTGTTTAAACGCCAGCCAGGGTGCCTGGCTGGGCGTTTAACGCCCAAAACGGTAGAGTTTTGGGCGTTAAACGCCAGAATGGATACCATTCTGGGCGTTTAACGCCAGGATGGCACAAGAGGGAAGATTTTGTTTTTAATTCAGATTTTTTTTTCAAATCTCCATAATTTTTCAAAATCAAATCTTTTTCAAATCATATCTTTTTAATCATATATTTTTCAAAATCAATTTCTTTCCATTTTCAAAAATATTTGCTAACAATTAATGATTTGATTCAAATATTTCAAGTATGTGATGCAGGTGGAAATTGTCTCTCAACAAATTTCCTTCGGCAAGTGTACCGAATTTGTCGTCAAGTAAAAACTCACAATAGAGTGAGGTCGAATCCCACAGGGATTGATTGATCAAGCAACTTTAATTAGAAGAATGTTCTAGTTGAGCTAATTCAGAATTTGGGTTGAGGATTGCAGAAAATAGAATGGCGGTAATGTAAATGACAAGAAAAGTAAATGCTAGAATTAAAGAGCTGGAAGTAAATGACTGAAATTAAGTTGCAGAATTGTAAAAGGGAATGGGGTGTTTGTGCATGAAAGTAAATGCAGAAATTAAAGAGAATGGGTGAGATCAGAATTGGGGAGTTCATTGGACGCAGGAGATGTTGCAATTCTCCAGATCAAGTTCATTTTCATCTCTTCCTCAATCAATGCACTCATTAACCTCCTTGGCAATCTTAATTGATTGAATTACAATTTCTTGCACTTCAATCTCTCAAATCTTGATAAATAGCCAATTCCTTGGTCAATTGCTCATGAGAAGAGATGAAGTGTGGTCATTGATTATACCACATGCATTTCCCAAATCAAGTATTGAGAGGATTATAGTCACATATCCATCCAAACCCAATTTGGTCCAGCATGAGAAAGCATTTCTAGCTTGATCTCTTCATTCCTCTTTCAAGGTTCAGGAGAGATCCAAGTTTGAATAGTTTCTTTTCCAAGATAACTACCCAATGGGATGAAGATCGAAAGCTTTCAAGTAAAATCAAGAGAAAAGATAGAAGAAGAATAATGAAAACTAGTATTGATCCATCAAATTACAATAGAGCTCCCTAACCCAATGAAATGGGTTTAGTTGTTCATAGCTCTAGAAAATGAAAACAAAGATGGAGAATACATCATGGAACTAGAAGGGCAGAAAATATAGAGAGTAGTGCTTCCTAATTTCCCAGCTTCCAGAACTCCCTAAATAATTCAAAGCTACTCCTATATATACTACTCTTCTCAGCTTCTAGTTGGTTCTTCAAGTCTTGGGCCTTTGGATCTTGAGTTTGAAGCAGTTCTCTTCTTCATTTGGGCTTGGTTTCACTTGCAGAGAGAAAGTGTGAAGTGGGCAGAGACTTTAGCTCAGGACGTTAGGGGTGTTAACATTTAGTGAAAGTTTGAGTTCGAGAACGTTAGTGACACTCAACATTGTCACTAACGTTCCAATGTACCCCTTTTGCTTCACGTTAGAGCCTACGTTAACTAGGTTAACGTGGCTTCTAACGTGGCCTTGCCAACCTTCGAGAACGTTAGTGGCATTCAACATTGTCACTAACGTTCCAATGTGCCCCTATGTCTCATGTTAGAGTCCACGTTAACTAGGTTAACGTGGCTTCTAACGTGGCCTTGCCAACCTTTGAGAACGTTAGTGACATTCAACATTGTCACTAACGTTCCAATATGCCCCTATGTCTCACGTTAGAGTCCACGTTAACTAGGTTAACGTGGCTTCTAACGTGGCCATTCTTAGCCATCCCCAACGTTAGTGACAATGTTGAGTGTCACTAATGTTGGCTCATCATTCACTCATCAACGTTAGCTTCCACGTTAACTAAGTTAACGTGGAAGTTAACGTGGCTCCTTGGGGTTTTGTGGTTGCTTCCAACGTTAGTGACAATGTTGGGTGTCACTAACGTTGTCGACCACCCTTGCCTCTTACGTTAGCTCCCACGTTAACCAAGTTAACGTGGAAGTTAATGTGGTACATTGCATCTTAGGCCAACGTTAGTGACAATGTTGAATGTCACTAATGTTAGCTTCCTTCCCCCTTTTAACGTTAGAGGCCACGTTAACTAAGTTAACGTGGACTCTAACGTGGCCACTTATGATCATTGGCCAACATTAGTGATAATGTTAAGTGTCACTAACGTTGGCTCAAAGTCCCTTCTTCACGTTAGAGTTCACGTTAACTTAGTTAACGTGACTCTTAACGTGGGCAATGATGGCTTCGAGAGCGTTATTGGCAATCACTTTTCTTATTAGCTTTGTAAGTTACCTCCCATTCCACGTTAGTGGCCACGTTAATTAGATTAACGTGACTGCTAAGTGGTTCTTCCTTGCTTCCTTTGGTCCTGAAATCAAGCAATAGAGTGCATCAAAGTTCTAGTCCAAGTCATGGGTAATGCAACATACAATTTGTCACTAAATTCATGCAAAATCCTCATGAAATCATGTAAAATGCATAATGTATGCTTGAATCAAGGTGTAAGTGAATATCTACCCAAAACTAGCTTATTTCCTAAGGAAATGCATGAAACTACCCTAAAAACAGTAAAGAAAAGGTCAGTGAAACTGGCCAAGATGCCCTGGCATCAGTATGTTGCCTTTTCTGTTGAGAAAGGTTTAATGTCTGAATCATATCTTTTAAATTTCTAGTTAGCCAAGTCATTAATTTTAAAAATCAAATCTTTTTAAATTGTTTTTCAATCATAACTTTTCAATCATATCTTATTAATCACATCTTTTTCAAAATAGTTTTCAATCATATCTTTTTGATTTCTACTTTCAAAAATTGTTTTCAAAAATCACTTTATTTCTTTTCCAACTTTAGTTTTCGAAAATCATTCTTCAATTTTTCAAAATTTCTTCAAAATCTTTTAATTTATTTTCGAAAATTCTTCCCCTCTTCACACATCCTTCTATTTAAAGGACTAACACTCCTCCTCAATGCACAATTCGAACTCCATCCCTCTTGATAAGTTCGAATCCTTCTACCTCCTCCTTCTATTCTTCTTTTCCTCTGACACCTCAAGGAATCTCTATCCTGTGACATAGAGGATTCCATACTTTTTTGTTCTCTTCTCTTTTATATGAGCAGGAGCAAAGACAAAAGCATTCTTGTTGAGGCTGACCCTGAACCTGAAAGGACTTTGAAGCGAAAGCTAAGAGAAGCTAAAGCACTACTCTCTGTAGAGGACCTAACATAAATCTTCAAACAAGAAGAAGATATGGCAGCCGAAAACAACAACAATGCCAAGAATACAAGGAAGGTGCTGGGTGACTTTACTGCACCTACTCCCGACTTCTATGGGAGAAGCATCTCTATCCCTGCCATTGGAGCAAACAACTTTGAGCTTAAGCCTCAATTAGTTTCTCTAATGCAACAGAACTGCAAGTTTCATGGACTTCCATTGGAAGATCCTCATCAGTTCTTAGCTGAATTCCTGCAGATCTGTGACACTGTCAAGACCAATGGGGTTGACCCTGAGGTCTACAGACTTATGCTATTCCTTTTTGCTGTAAAAGACAGAGCTAGGATATGGTTGGACTCACAACCTAAAGAAAGTCTGAACTCTTGGGAAAAGCTAGTCAATGCCTTCTTGGCAAAGTTCTTTCCACCTCAAAAATTGAGTAAGCTTAAAGTGGAAGTCCAAACCTTCAGACAGAAGGAAGGTGAATCCCTCTATGAACTTGGGAAAGATACAAATAATTGATCAGAAAGTGTCCTTCTGACATGCTTTCTGAATGGAGCATCATAGGTATCTTCTATGATGGTCTGTCTGAACTGTCCAAGATGTCATTGGACAGCTCTGCTGGAGGATCTCTTCATCTGAAGAAGACGCCTGCAGAAGCTCAAGAGCCTGCAGAAGCTCAAGAACTCATTGAAATGGTTGCAAATAACCAATTCATGTACATTTCTGAAAGGAATCCTGTGAATAATGGGACGAATCAGAAGAAAGAAGTTCTTGAGATTGATACTCTGAATGCTATATTGGCTCAGAACAAAATATTGACTCAGCAAGTCAATATGATTTCTCAAAGTCTGTCTGGAATGCAAGTTGCACCAGGCAGTACTAAGGACGCTTCATCTAAAGAAGAAGCTTATGATCCTGAGAACCCATCAATGGAAGAGGTGAATTACACGGAGAACCCTATGGAAACACCTAAAATCCTTCATGGAGAAATCTTCCAAATCTCTCATGGAAGGATCAACAGAGACCTCAACAAGGTTTCAACAACAATAATGGTGGAAGAAACAGGTTTAGCAATGGCAAGCCTTTTCCATCATCTTCTCAGCAACAGACAGAAAAGTCTAAGCAGAGCCACTCTAACTTAGCAACCATGGTCTCTGATCTAATCAAAACCACTCAAAGTTTCATGTCTGAAACAAGGTCCTCCATTAGAAACTTGGAGGCACAAGTGGGTCAGCTGAGTAAAAAAGTTACTGAACTTCCTCCTAGTACTCTTCCAAGAAATACAGAAGAGAATCCAAAGGGAGAGTGTAAGGCCATTAACATGGCCGAATTTGGAGAGGAGGAAGAGGCAGTGATCGCTACTGAGGAAGACCTCAATGGACGTCCACTGGCCTCCAATGAGTTCCCCAAATGAGGAATAATGGGAATCTGAGGCTCACACTGACACCATAGAGATTCCATTTGATTTACTTCTGCCATTCATGAGCTCTGATGAGTATTCTTCCTCTAAAGAGGATGAGTATGTCACTGAAGAGCAAGTTGCTAAATACCTTGGAGCAATCATGAAGCTAAATGACAAGTTATTTGGTAATGAGACTTGGGAGGATGAACCTCCTTTGCTCACCAAAGAACTGGATGACTTGTCTAGGCAGAGATTACCTCAAAAGAGACAGGATCCTGGGAAGTTTTCAATACCTTGTACATTAGGCACCATGACCTTTGAGAAGGCCTTGTGTGACCTAGGGTCAAGTGTAAACCTCATGCCTCTCTCTGTAATGGAGAAGCTAGGGATCTTTGAGGTACAAGCTGCAAGAATCTCACTAGAGATGGCAGACAATTCAAGAAAACAAGCTTATGGGCTTGTAGAGGATGTTCTAGTAAAGGTTGAAGACCATTACATCCCTACTGATTTCATAGTCCTAGAGACTGGGAATTGCATGGATGAATCCATCATCCTTGGCAGACCCTTCCTAGCCACAGCAAAGGCTGTGATTGATGTTGACAGAGGAGAATTGATCATTCAAGTGAATGAAGAATCCTTTGTGTTTAAGGCTCAAGGATATCCCTCTGTAACCATGGAAAGGAAGCATGAAGAGCTTCTCTCAAAACAGAGTCAAACAGAACCCACACAGTCAAACTCTAAGTTTGGTGTTGGGAGGCCACAACCAAATTCTAAGTTTGGTGTTGAACCCCCACATTCAAACTCTAAGTTTGGTGTTGGGAGGTTCCAACATTGCTCTGAGTATCTGTGAGGCTCCATGAGAGCCTTCTGTCAAGCTACTGACATTAAAGAAGCGCTTGTTGGGAGGCAACCCAATGTTATATTTAATCTATTTTTCTTTGTTATTTTATGTCTGCAGGTTGATGATCATGAGAAGTCACAAAATCAATTGAAAAAGCAAAAATAGAATGAAAAACAGAAAGAAAAATAGCACACCCTGGAGGAAGACCTTGCTGCGTTTAAACGCCAGTAAGGGCAGCAAATGGGCATTTAACGCCCAGTCTGGCACCATTCTGGGCGTTTAATGCCAGAAAGGGGCACCAGACTGGCGTTAAACGCAAGGAAAGGGCAAGAAGCTGGCGTTAAACACCAGAAATGGGCACCAGCCCGGCGTTTAATGCCAGAATTGGCATAGAGAGCATTTTTTGCTTGCCACTTGGTCCAGGGATGAATTTTCCTTGACACCTCAGGATCTGTGGACCCCACAGGATCCCCACCTACCACACCACTCTCTCTCTTCTTCACCCATTCACCAATCACCTCAACACCTCTTCCCCAAAAACCCCTCACCTATTAAATCCCATCTTTCTCTTCACCACTCACATCCATCCTTCATAAAACCTCACCTATCTCACCATTCAAATTCAAACCACTTTCCCTCCCAAACCCACCCTCCCATAGCCGAACCCTACCCCTCTCTCCACCCCTATATAAACCCATATTCACTCCTTCATTTTCACACACCCTAAACACCACTTCTTCCCCTTTGGCCAAACCACAAAGCCATCTCCATCTCCTCTATTTTTTCTTCTTCTACTCTCTTCTTTCTTCTTTTTATCGAGGACGAGCAAACCCTCTAAGTTTGGTGTGGTAAAAGCATTGCTTTTTGTTTTTCCATAACCATTTATGGCATCCAAGGCCGGAGAAACCTCTAGAAAGAGGAAAGGGAAGGCAAAAGCTTCCACCTCCGAGTCATGGGAGATGGAGAGATTCATCTCAAGGGTGCATCAAGACCACTTCTATGAAATTGTGGCCTTGAAGAAGGTGATCCCCGAGGTCCCTTTCAAACTCAAAAAGAGTGAATATCCAGAGATCCTTCATGAGATCCGAAGAAGAGGTTGGGAAGTTCTTACCAACCCCATTCAACAAGTCAGAATCTTAATGGTTCAAGAGTTCTATGCCAATGCATGGATCACCAAGAGCCATGATCAAAGTGTGAACCTGAACCCAAAGAATTGGCTTACAATGGTTCGGGGGAAATGCTTAGATTTTAGTCCGGAAAATGTAAGGTTGGCATTCAACTTGCCCATGATGCAAGGAGATGAACACCCTTACACTAGAAGGGTCAACTTTGATCAAAGGTTGGACCATGTCCTCATAGACATTTGTGAAGAGGGCGCTCAATGGAAGAGAGATTCAAGAGAGAAGCCGGTTCAACTGAGAAGGCATGACCTTAAACCCGTGGCTAGGGGATGGTTGGAGTTTATCCAACGCTCAATCATTCCCACTAGCAACCGGTCCGAAGTTACTATAGACCGGGCCATCATGATTCATAGCATCATGATTGGAGAGGAAGTAGAAGTTCATGAGGTTATAGTCCAAGAACTTTATAAGGTGGTGGACAAGTCCTCTACCTTGGCAAGGTTAGCCTTTCCTCATCTCATTTGTCACCTCTGTTATTCAGTTGGAATTGACATAGAGGGAGACATCCTCATTGATGAGGACAAGCCCATCACTAAGAAAAGGATGGAGCAAACAAGAGATCCCACTCATCATGAAATCCCTGAGATACCTCAAAGGATGCACTTTCCTCCACAAAACTATTGGGAGCAAATCAACACCTCTCTAGGAGAATTGAGTTCCAACATGGGACAACTAAGGGGGGAGCACCAAGAACATTCCACCCTCCTCCATGAAATTAGAGAAGATCAAAGAATTATAAGAGAGGAACAACAAAGGCAAGGAAGAGACATTGAGGAGCTTAAGCACTCCATAAGATCTTCAAGAGGAAGAACAAGCCGCCATCACTAAGGTGGACCCGTTCTTTAATCTCCTTGTCCTTCATTTTCCTGTTTTTCGAAAATTTATGCTTATGATTATCTATGTTTGTGTCTTATGATCATTAGTGTCTTAGTGTCTATGCCTTAAAGTTATGAATGTCCTATGAATCCATCACCTTTCTTGAAATGAAAAATGTTCTTAATTGAAAAAGAGAAGAATTGCATGAATTTTGAATTTTATAACAGATTAATTATTTTGATGTGGTGGCAATACTTTTGTTTTCTGAATGTATGCTTAAACAGTGCATATGTCTTTTGAATTTGTTGTTCATGAATGTTGGCTCTTGAAAGAATGATGAAAAAGGAGACATGTTACTGAGGATCTGAAAAATCATAAAAATGATTCTTGAAGCAAGAAAAAGCAGTGAATACAAAAAAAAGGGAGAAAATGAGAAAAAAAAGAGAAAAAGAAAAAGAAAAAAAAAATAAAGTTGTGATCCAAGGCAAAAAGAGTGTGCTTAAGAACCCTGGACACCTCTAATTGGGGACTCTAGCAAAGCTGAGTCACAATCTGAAAAGGTTCACCCAATTATGTGTCTGTGGCATGTATGTATCCGGTGGTAATACTGGAAGACAGAGTGCTTTGGGCCACGGTAAGACTCATAAAGTAGCTGTGTTCAAGAATCATCATACGTAACTAGGAGAATCAATAACACTATCTGGATTCTGAGTTCCTATAGAAGTCAATCATTCTGAATTTCAAAGGATAGAGTAAGATGCCAAAACTGTTCAAAGGCAAAAGGCTAAAAAGCCCCGCTCATCTAATTAATACTGATCTTCATAGATGTTTTTGGAATTCATTGCATATTCTTTTCTCTTTATCTTATTTGATTTTCAGTTGCTTGGGGACAAGCAACAATTTAAGTTTGGTGTTGTGATGAGCGGATAATTTGTACGCTTTTTGGCATTGTTTTTAGTATGTTTTTAGTATGTTTTAGTTAGTTTTTAGTATATTTTTATTAGTTTTTAGTTAAAATTCACTTTTCTGGACTTTACTATGAGTTTGTGTGTTTTTCTGTGATTTCAGGTATTTTCTGGCTGAAATTGAGGGACCTGAGCAAAAATCTGATTCAGAGACTGAGAAGGACTGCAGATGCTGTTGGATTCTGACCTCCCTACAGAAGCCCAATTGGCGCGCTCTCAACGGCGTTGGAAAGTAGACATTCTGGGCTTTCCAACAATGTATAATAGTTCATACTTTGCCCGAGATTTGATGGCCCAAACCGGCATTCCAAATCAGCTCAAAACTGCCCGGCGTTAAACGGCGAAACTTGCACAAGAATGGGAGTTAAACGCCCAAACTGGCACAAAAGCTGGCGTTTAACTCCAAGAAAAGTCTCTACACATGAAAGCTTCAATGCTCAGCCCAAGCACACACCAAGTGGGCCCGGAAGTGGATTTTTATATCATTTACTCATTTCTGTAAACCCTAGGCTACTAGTTCTCTACAAATAGAACCTTTTGCTATTGTATTTGGACATCTTGAGATTTTCATATCTTTAGATCTTTAGATCTTTGGACGTCTAGTTCTTAGATCATTGGGAGGCTGGCCATTCGGCCATGCCTAGACCTTGTTCTTATGTATTTTCAACGGTTGAGTTTCTACACACCATAGATTAAGGTGTGGAGCTCTGCTGTACCTCGAGTATTAATGCAATTACTATTCTTCTTCTATTCAATTCAGCTTGTTCTTGTTCTAAGATATCACTTGTTCTCCAACATGATGAATGTGATGATCCGTGACACTCATCATCATTCTCACCTATGAACGTGTGCCTGACAACCACCTCTGTTCTACCTTAGATTGAGTGGATATCTCTTGGATCCCTTAATCGGAATCTTCGTGGTATAAGCTAGAATTGATGGTGGCATTCAAGAGAATCTGGAAGGTCTAAACCTTGTCTGTGGTATTCTGAGTAGGATTCAATGATTGAATGAATGTGACGAGCTTCAAACTCCTGAAGGCTGGGCGATAGTGACAGACGCAAAAGAATCAATGGATTCTATTCCAACCTGATTGAGAACCGACAGATGATTAGCCGTGCCGTGACAGGGTGCATTGAACATTTTCACTGAGAGGACGGGATTGTAGCCACTGACAACGGTGATGGCCAACATACAGTTTGCCATGGAAAGGAGTAAGAAGGATTGGATGAAGACAGTAGGAAAGCAGAGAGACGGAAGGGACAAAGCATCTCCATACACTTATCTGAAATTCTCACCAATGAATTACATAAGTATCCCTATCTTTATCTTTATTCTTTATTCATATATCATTCATAACCATTTGAATCTGCCTGACTAAGATTTACAAGGTGACTATAGCTTGCTTCATACCAAAAATCTCCGTGGGATCGACCCTTACTCGCGTAAGGTTTATTACTTGGACGACCCAGTGCACTTGCTGGTTAGTTGTGCGAAGTTGTGATACCATGGTATTGATCACCAAGTTTTTGGAGCCATTACCTGGGATTGTTTAAGTTGTGAAAATTAGAGATCACAATTTCGTGCACCACATCTCCATACGCTTATCTGAAATTCTCACCAATGAGATACATAAGTATCTCTATCTTTATTTTATGTTTTATTCATCTTTTAATCATTAATCCTCCATAATCATTTGAATCCGCCTGACTGAGATTCACAAGATGACCATAGCTTGCTTCATACCAACAATCTACGTGGGATCAACCCTTACTCGCGTAAGGTTTATTACTTGGACGACCCAGTGCACTTGCTGGTTAGTTGTGCAAAGTTGTGATAAAGAGTTGAGATTGCAATTGAGCGTACCATGTTGATGGCACCATTGATGATCACAATTTCGTGCACTAAACTCTAACGTGGGGAAAGGAGGCAAAGAGCAACGTTATTGGGAAAAGTGAATGCCAATAACGTTTGCGAAGGACCAAGAGGCAACGTTAGTAGTCACATTAGTGCCACTAACATTGAAGTTAACGTGGATCATTTTGGTTTGGAACGTTAGTGAAAAAGGTGATCATCACTAACGTTCTCGAACCCACATTTTCACTTAACGTTAACACCGCTAATGTCCTAACTAACATCCATGCCTAACTCACACTTTTCTGCAAGCAAAGCTGAGCCCACTAAAGATTGTAACTGCTTCAACTCAAGATCAAAGGCCCATATCCAAGACTTGAAGAACTAACTAGAAGATCACGTAGAGTAGTATATATAGGAGTAATTTTGAGCTAGAGAGAAGCTGGGCATTTTGGAGAACTATCCTCTGTATATTTACTTTTCTGCATTTTCTAGTTTGCTGAAAATGTATTCTCTTCTACCATTTTCCATTTCCAGAGCTATGAACAACTAAACCCCTTTCATTGGGTTAGGGAGCTCTGTTGTAATTTGATGGATCAATTATAGTTTTCATTCTTCTTCCTCTTTCTTTTCTCTTGATTTACTAGAAAGCTTTCGATCTTAATTCAATTGGTTAGTTGTCTTGGAAAAGAAACTCTCCATAATTGGATCTCCTCTGAGCCTTGGAAAAGGGATGAGGAGATCATGCTAGAAATGCTTTCTCATGTTGGACCAAATTGGGGTTTGGACGGATATAGTGACATGTAATCCTCCCAACACTTTGATTTGGAAATACATATGGTATAATCAGTGACCATACTTCATCTCTTCCCATGAGCAATTAAATCAAGGAATTGGGTAATTGTTCAAGCTTAGAGAGATTGGGTTGCCAAGGAATTGGGATCCAATCATCTAAGATTGCCAAGGAGATCAATGAATGCATTGATTGAGGAAGAGATGAGAATGAACTTGATCCGGAGAATGCAACATCTCCTAAGCCCAATGAATCCCTCTTTTCTGATCTTACCCATTCTCTTTACTTCCTGCCATTTATCTTTATGCCCATTTTCCCAAATCCCCATTTAAGATTCTGCAATTTACTTTCTGCAATTTACTTTCTCGCCATTTAATTTTCTGCAATTCTCAACTAAAGTTATGTTTAGCTCAACTAGCACATTCTTCCAACTAAAGTTGCTTGACCAATCAATCCCTGTGGGATTTGATGCCAAGGCATCTTAGGCTAGTTTCACTAGCCTTTTTCTTTTATTTTTAGTTGTTTTATGCATTTTCTTGAGCCTTAAGTAATCTTTTGGGCCAAATAGTCATGCTTGTCTTAAATCATTCAAACATGAAGATTTTGATGCAAATTCCATGAGTTTTTAGTTATATTCCTTGAATGCTATGAATGGAAGAATTCTCATGAAATTTTGCAAGACTTTGATGCAATTATTTGGATGATTTCAGGGAAGAAGAGGCTAGGCAATGAAGCAACAAAATCAATAAAGGAAGCTTGAATATCACATGTGGAGTTTAAGTTCCAGTTTAAGCTTAAACTGGAACTTAAACTACCAAGCCATATAATGCTGGAAATGGCGTTTAAGTTCCAGTTTAAGCTTAAACTGGAGCTTAAACGCCAGAATCATGAAGGCTGAGAAATGTTGGAACTGGCGTTTAACCTCCAGTTTAACCTTAAACTGGAAGTTAAACGCCAGAATGAGAATTGCACCAATTTAGCATTTCCACGTTTAAGCTCCAGTTTAACCTTAAACTGGAGCTTAAACGTGTTCGACCCAAATTATGCACCAGGAAGCCATTTCCACGTTTAAGCTCCAGTTTAAGCTTAAACTGGAGCTTAAACGTGTTATATGGAACAGCTTGACCATGCCTTCTTCAAACATAAATAACTTGAGCTACAAAACTCCAAATGAGGTGATTCAAAATGCATTGGAAAGAAGACATCTAGAGCTTTCCAAGCATATATGGCATGCATCGTGGATACTAAAAATTGAGGGAGAAAACAGCCCCGTAATGTGCATAGAAGAGCATAGTACCAACATGCAATCAGGCCAGCTGACCTCTTCACCTTCCATGGAGTATAACTTGAGCTATAGAGATCAAATTGAGGTGCTTCCAGTTGCGTTAGAAAGCTGACATCCTTAGCTTTCCAACGAGGTATAATAGTCTATATTTGGCATCAAATTGGCAAGGTTGACAAGAGAACAAAGTGACGACTCAAGAAAGGGGGGTGCAACGTTTGAGTGTAGTTTAATGGAACATTATCCTTTTTGGATCAATTATGTCACTCTACCCTTCAAGCAAGCAAGGCCCATCAACAACACCAAATCAAGGCCACAAGAATCATCTAGAATAGTTTATTTTCATTTGATTGTAATTTGCTTTTAATTTCATTTTCATTTTGTAATTTAGGGAGCCTATTTAAAGGCCTTAGTTTCTGCATTTGAAAAAAAGGGGGGATTGAAGGGGAATCCAGCCCCTGACTGGGGGACTTTTTACATCGGAGAACTTTTGATCATTTTGCTAGTTTTCATCTTTTTGTAATTGAATTCAGAGCTATGACTCACTAAACCCCCTTTCATTGGGTTAGGGAGCTCTATTGTAATTCAATGAATCAATAATAGTTTATCTTCTTCTTCAATCTTTTCTCTTGAATTTTGTTAGAAAGCTTCTCGATCTAATTCCATTGGGTAGTTATCTTGGGAAAGAAACTACCCATAATTGGAATCCTTCGGAACCTTGGGAAAGGAATGGAGGATTCATGCTAGAGAAGCTTTCTCACAGTGAATTGGATTGGGGTTTGGATGGATATTGTGACATGTAATCCTACCAAATTGTGGTTCATGAAACTGTGTGGTATAATCAGTGATCGAGCATCATCTCTTCTTATGAACATTTAAACCAAGGGATTGGGAATTTGTTTGTTTTTAGAGAGAATTGGTGAGCCAAGGGATTGGGATCCAATCATATAAGATTGCCAAGCAAGATTCAATGAATGCATTGGTTGAGGAAGGGATGAAAATGTTTTGATTCGGAGATTTCAATATCTCCTGACCCCAATGAACCCCACTCTCTGATCTATCCTTTTCTATTTAGATTCTGCAATTTCAATTCATGCAAACACCCCGATTCCCTTTTAATTTCAGCAATTTAGCTTCTCGCTCTTTAATTCATGCAATTTAAGATTCCGCAATACTCATCTAAATCTTGATTCCGCTCAACTAGAACACACTTCTAATCCGAATTGCTCACTCAACCAATCCTTGTGGGATTCGACCTCACTCTATTGTGAGTTTTTACTTGACGATAACCGGTGCACTTGCCGGAAGGAATTTTTGCCGATTGTGCAATTTCCTAAAATCGTAGCTATCAAGTTTATAGCTAGCATCAGGATTCGACCTCACTCTATTGTGAGTTTTTACTTGACGACAATTCGGTATACTTGCCGAAGGGAAATTTGTTGAGAGACAAGTTTTCGTGCATCAAGTTTATGGCGCCATTGCCGGGGATTGATTTTGTATCGACAATGATTAAGTTGGAAGTTCACTAGATTGAGCATTTTCTTTCAATTGTTTATTTTACCTAGTCATTTACCTTTAGTTTCAGTTATTTCTTCCTTTATCCCCTCTACCCTTTTTTCTTTCTTTTTCTTTGTTATTATTTACAATTCTGTTCACTAACCCACTAACTGTTTGATCATTTGCACCACTCACACTAACAGCTACTCTAACAAGAATAATCTCTTCATTTTATTTCTTGTTGTGGGTTTTGTTAGTTGTATGACAGAGAGAAGAAAGGGAGCTTCAACTTCCTTTGATTCCGAACCTGAGAGGACCTTCCTTAGATTAAGGAGGGAAGCAAGAGGGAAAAGAGTTGTTGGTGCTGAGGAAGAGGAAGAGTATTTTGAAACAAACATTAAGGAGAACTTGGAAAACAACCATGATGAAGAAGCTCACAACCATGCCAGAGAAGTCCCTGTGAATCATGCTGGGCAAGAAAGAAGAGTTCTAGGCTCTTACATCAATCCAAATCCAGGAAATTGTGGAAGTAGTATCCAAAAGCCAACCATACATGCCAATAACTTTGAATTAAAACCCCAGCTCATCACCCTTGTTCAGAACAACTGTTCATTTAGAGGAAGTGCCTAAGAAGACCCCAATCAACATTTAACCACCTTCCTAAGAATATGTGACACTGTGAAGTCTAATGGTGTTTATCCGGATGTCTATAGACTGCTTTTGTTCCCATTTTCACTTAGGGACAAAGCATCTAAATGGCTGGAATCCTTCCCGAAGGAGAGCTTAACAAATTGGGAAGATGTGGCGAACAAATTTTTGGCGAGATTCTACCCTCCTCAAAGAATCAACAGGCTGAGAGCTGAGGTACAAACCTTCAGGCAACAAGATGGTGAAACTCTCTATGAGGCTTAGGAGAGGTTTAAGGACTTAACAAGAAGGTGCCCACCGGACATGTTCAATGAATGGGATCAACTGCACATCTTCTATGAAGGTCTGTCTTACGAATCAAAGAAGGTCGTGGACTATTCATCAGGGGGATCTCTAAACAAGAAGAAGACCATTGAAGAAGCCATAGATGTCATTGAGACTGTAGCTGAGAATGACTACTTCTATGCGTCTGAAAGGAGCAACACTCGAGGAGTGATAGAGCTGAGCCATATGGATGCACTGCTGGCTCAAAATAAGATGATCACCAAGCAATTAGCTAATCTTACCAAGAAGGTGGAAGAGAACCAAGTTGCAGCAATCACCACTTCATCACCATCTCAAGAAGGAGTGAATGCAGGAGAAGAAGGTGACTGGGAGCAAGCCAACTATGTTGGAAACTCACCTAGGCAGACCCATGATCCCTACTCCAAAACTTATAATTCTGGTTGGAGAAACCACCCTAATTTTGGGTGGGGAAATCAACAAGACCAAGGCCAAGACCAGAGATGCCACAACCACAATCCTAACAACAATGCAACTCACCAACATCCTTCACAGAGATCATATCAACACCCACCTAACCACCCTTCTCAACATCCATATCAAAACCAACATGACCACTCTCAACCTTCTAACCTCAACCCACCATCACCAACCAAAGATAGACACTCCAGAATTGAGACTTTACTTGAAGACATATGTAAGGAAGTCCAAGACAACAGAGTGTTCAAGGATGAAGTGCGAGCCAATATCAAAAACTAGGGAGACACCATCAAGAGGCTGGAGTCCCAAGTGCGGTATCTATCTCAACAGTTTCCCAAACCTACTGATAGTTTCCTAAGTGACACAGAGAAGAACCCAAGAGGAGAAATAAAGAAAGTAAGATGGGAAGAATGCAAGATGATCACTATAAGTGATGAGAGGAGTGTGGAAGAAGTACACACACAAATAAAACACTTCCAAGACAATCCAAAGGAAAAGCATGGAGAGAAAAATCAAGCACCCAATCCCACACACAGGAAGGAGCTCAAAAAGGAGGAGACTTTGAACCCATATGCACCCTTTCCCCAAAGACTCAAGGGTGGTGTAGCAAGGAGAATGTATTCAAGGTTCCTCGACATGTTTGCATCTCTTGATGTAAACATACCATTCATTAAGGCTCTCCAACAGATGCCCTCCTACATCAAGTACATAAAGGAGCTGCTAACCAAAAAGAGTTCACTGAAGGATGGGCAAACAATAATGATGAATAGGGAGTGCAGTGCTCTCATTCAAACAGAGCCACCTACAATGAAGAAGGACCTAGGGAGTTTTCACATCCCCTGTGCTATAGAAGAGACAATGATTGATAAGGGACTCTGTGACCTGGGAGCAAGCATCAACTTAATGCCTCTATCCCTCATGAAAAAGCTTCAAATCAATGAGCTAACGCCCACGGACGTAGTCATCAAATTGGTTGACAAAACTCATAAACAGGCGATAGGAGTGGTTGAAAACGTGTTAATGAAGGTTGGGAACTACTTCCTTCCCACAGAATTTGTTATCTTGGAGATGGAAGAGAATCACATCCATCCTATCATCCTAGAGAGACCATTCTTAGCCACAGTTAGGGCGCTTATAGATGTGGAGCGAGGAGAACTAATATTGAGGATACATGATGAACAACTCACCTTCAATGTCTTCAAACCCTCACAAGAAGCAGATCATGATAACAAAGAGTCAAGGGAAGAGCACAATAAGGAGCTGATGGAAGAGACAAGCACGGGAGCACAAGCACCACACCTGAGAACCCTTATGGTTGACAGGCAATGTGGTCAGAAGAAACAACAGCCAAGTGTAACCCAAGAGGAGCTAGACCCACCAAAGTCATATGAGACAAGCAACAAAATCCTCCTGAAAGAAGGAATCACAAGGAGCAAAGTAACATTAAAGGAAACAAGGAAGAAAGCCCCAAGGGGATGGATGAACAAGAAGATTCCTATATAGAGTTTCTCTCCAGGAGATGAAGTGGTCTCTGCCTATATTCCACCTATCCCACCTCACCTCCCCACCATCCTATCTCAGCTACCTCAAGTGTACACCATCAGCAGAATTTTATCCCTAGAACATGTGGAGCTTCTTAACAAAGCCAATGGAGACAGATTCACTGCAAGAGGGGAAGATTTGAAGCACTACCAACCACCCTGACAAAGGCCAAACGTCAAGCTAATGACGCTAAAGAAGCGCTTCAAGGGAGGCAACCCATGTTTTATACCCCTTTCCTTTTAATCTTTAATAGTAGTTAATAAAGCAAGGTTCATGAATTCTAAATCAACTTTGACAAACACCTATAAGAATCTCAACATGCAGCATATAGTGAATGACAAGTTTGGTGTTCAAGGCACACTAAGAGGGCTTGAACACAACTCATATTATGTTAATCTTAGAGTCTTAATCAAATCTTGTTGCACCATATGATCACAAACTAAGTTTGGTGTCACCAACGTTGCATGCTTGAGCATTTGATTGGTCGGTTGGTTTGCATTAATGAATGTGGCTCTTAGATTGTCAAAAGCAAAAATAACAAAAAAAAGGGGGTGGCCAGCCTAATATAAAAAAAATTTACCGCCACAATTCAAACTAGTCTCTCTTTTCTTTTGTTTTGCAAGGAATTTGAAGGGAATGTTGGAGGAACTTGATGGGACAACCAATTGAAGGGGGATTCGGCCACTTCACCGACGGAACTACATACTTGTCTTCAAGGGGAGTACCTTGGGAAGTGTTACCATGCAACATTGGGAGCAGGATAGCCTTGAAGACCGAAACAATCAACTCATAAAAATGGTGATCCTTGTGCCCATCTAATGCCAAACCCTAACCATCCACTATTAAGCCGTACCAGCAATCCACACCCTTCAATCACTCACCACCCTCCTATATATATACATCACTTCACTTTACACTCTTCCAATCCGATTCTTCACTTCCGGAATATGACATGTGGAAAACGATCCAACACAAAACTCACCAGCAAGTGTACCGGGTCGCATCAAGTAATAATAACTCACATGAGTGAGGTCGATCCCACAGGGATTGAAGGATTGAGCAATTTTAGTTTAGTGGTTGATTTAGTCAAGCAAACAAGAGTTGATTTGAGTGATTTGTGATTGACAGAAGCTAAATTGCATGAATTGTAAAGGAAGAGGAAAGGGAAAATTGCAATAAATTAGAAAAAACAGTAAGTGAAATAGCTAAATATTAGAGTGCAAGTAATGTAAATGGCTGAAACTTAAGGTGCAAGAAATGTAAATGACTGAAGCTTAAACTGCAAGAAACGTAAATCGACTGAATAATAAAAGGATTTGGCAATTGGGATTGCAGAATTTAAACAAGGGAAAGTAAATTGCATCAAACAGAAGAGTATAAGATGAATTGCAGTGAAGTAGATCTCAAACAGCAAAGCAGAATTGCTTGCAGAAGCATTCAGCAAGTGAACTTAATGAAAATGCAGATCTCAGGGGTCAAGAGACTAGAAACTAAGTCTAGATCTCACTACCTTCCTTGATCCAATTAAAAACAATTGCAAAAGAAAATGAAGAACGATTGCAAAAGAAGTAGAAGTAAGCAATTGCAGAAGAAGTAGAAGATGAAAGTAGTAAATCAAAATTGGATTTAAATCTCAGTTTCTCAAATTATGCAGAAAAATAAACAGAGAGATCTCAAGGTGAATCGAAACAGAATTCCTTCAATTTTCCACTCAAGATCCTAAGCAAGAAGTAAAGAGTGCAGAAGCAAGAATAAGGAAGAAGAGAGATCAATTCTCCTCCCCAATTCTCTAAGATCCAAAATCAAAGTAAAAACTCAAAATTACCAATGAGAATTCTAAAAAAAGTGTGTAAAAAAAGGTCCTCTCTAAATCAAACTAGCTTCTATTTATACACTTCCTATTTTGGATTTCAGAATTTGGAGTGGGCCCTTTTAATTTGGTGAAGGGTTGAATTTAAATTGAATTTTGGTTCAATTTGGCCCATGGATGCTTGCTCCCAGTAGTGTTCTCAGCTCTTGGTGAGAGCGCAGCATTGGGCTTCATTGAAGCTTGTCTTGTGCGCGCATGATGCTCCCTGGCCGTGTCAAACTTGTGCAACGAATGAGGAGAGTAACGCTCTGCTCTCCTTGGGAGCGCAGCACTCCTTTGCTTGGGTGAGGTCCCAAGTTCGAAACCCATGGAGAGCCTTGATTTGCTTTTCTTGCTTGGCGCCAAAGTAGCGCATAAGGTGTCGCTTCCTTGAGCATGCAGGTTTAAATCTTGGTGAGGGAAGTTACTAGCCATTTTCCTTGGCAAGTGGGGGCGCTCAAAGCATTGCTCCTTGGAAGTCCTTGGTTCGAATCTTGGAGAATAAAAACAAGCTAATTTTTGGCTTGTTTTCCTTGTGGACTAGTGCTCCCTCCTTCCTCTTGATCTTGGGTTCGAATCTTGTGGAGTGAATTGGAAAGCTTTTTCTTTGGATTTATTTTTGAATGAAGCCCGATAATGCTCTTGACAAGAGCGCAGCACTATGCTTCTCCCTTTCTTTCTTGGTTCAAAATTAGTGCTCAGCTCTCAAAGAGAGCGCAGCATCCAAGCTTTGCTTCCTTGGTTCATTGTTGTGCTCCCTTGGAGAGCATTGTGCTCTTGGAGAGAGCGCTTTGGCTTCCTCCTTTAATGCGCCACGCTTCTTGAATGCTTTTGCCACACTTTTCTCTTCCTTGGGTCACACTTCTTAGGCCACGCTTTCTTGTTTTTTTCTTTTCTTCACCTACAAGTAATCAAAACAACCAATCAAAGTATCACAAAATTCACAAAGCTTAAAATTCATTTGAAAACCAATTAATTCTAGCTTAAACTCCATGATTTTGTGTCAATTAAAGGGTGGTTGATTGATTCAAATAAACCATGAAATTCCACTCTAAATAACTTACTTATAATGCAAGAAAGTGCATAAAAACTAGTGAAACAAGTGAAATTAGCTTGAAAAATAAGCATATGATGACTTGTCATCACAACACCAAGCTTAAATCTTGCTTGTCCCCAAGCAAGCATAAAAAATAAGAGGGAATGAAATCAAAAAGAGAAGCATGCATATCCTTATTAAGCATATAGTTGAACTTGGTTCATGGAGTCTTTATACAGACAATGATAACTCAGTTATTGTTTGCTGTTACATAAGAGGTGTTACCTTAAAGGCTTACTAAACTTGCTACTACAAGGCCTCATTAATTCTTGTTCCCTTGCTAACTTTTCTTTCTTTGTTTATGCATTCAAGAGCTTATTATTCATTGGAGACTTGGTGGCAAATGTTGCAGTAGCCTTTGGCTTTATTTTTGCTCAACATTTCTTCACCAAAGGCACATGGCTCACCCTTTTCCTCCTAGGATCATTGATGCCCAGCATCTCTTTGGATAACTAAGTGCTTTGTAACTAAGTTGCTCTTTATTGTGGACTTTCAGTTGGCAATCCCAAATCAGTTGATCTAAGTGGCCAAGTTTTGAAATACTCCTTAGAACTTACTTGTCCAAGCATATCCTAGCACAAAAGCACCACAGGCATGTGTCATAGGGTCCAAGCTATTGGTGCCTAGCCTTATTATTTTTTTCTTTTCTTTGCCACTTTTGGCTTTTTCTTCTTCCTTTTCTTTCTGTTTTATTTTGTTATCAAAGGATCCTTACTAATATGAACACTTATGACAGCAAGCTAGTTCACACTTCAATAAAAATGACATTATGCAGCATTTATTTCATGAGTTATGCATTTAATCAAACACATACCACCACTAGCTTCCATTCTCACTTATGCAACATTGGACATTTACTTTCTAATTCAAACATTTCTCTTTTATTCAAGCATATAGGGAATAAAACAGAATTTAAAGCTAAGTAATGGATGACAAACACCTGTGCAAATTACTTTTCTAGCTACTTATTGAACATATAAAGGTGCAGGATGGATGAAATAAAAGAAAAGAAACAGTGGAGGTATATCATATTTCAGACATGCATCTTCCTTATTAAAAGTATGAAAGAACTTTGCCACCTTCTGATGGTTGTGCCCCTGGCCTCTGCTTGATTCTCCCTTCTTTTTCTTTCTCTTCCCGAGCTTGGAATAATCTTGAGCTTCTTCACCAGGGCATCTTCTATCCCAGACAGAATTTTAGAGTCCTGAGAGCCAAACTTCTTCCAATCTGTGAAGTGTTACCTCTGTATAGTGATGAGACCTTACTTGCTGGCTGTCTCTAAATTCATGGCACTGCTCAAATGGTTTGATTTGTGGATTTAGTGCTGGCAAATTGTGGGTCAAGTACTCTGACCTTGCTTGTATATTTTCATCACTCTCTACTTGTTGCACATGTCTAACTTATCCCATAGTATGATGAATGTTCTTCCACTGATACAGGTTGTGACTATATTCCCCTGCTTTAGCTTGACTAAAGTACAGTTTATCATATGATTCTCGAAATTCTTTGGATTGCTCCTTTTGTCCTTCAAGAATCTTTGCTTGAAACTCTTGCTGTTGAGTCAATACTTTTCACAACTCTCATAATCCCTGGTCATGAACTCCAAAAACTTGGTAGTTCAATTCCATGGCATTACACAACTTCGCACAACTAACCAGCAAGTGCACTGGGTCGTCCAAGTAATACCTTACGCGAGTAAGGGTCGATCCCACGAAGATTGTTGGTATGAAGCAAGCTATGGTCACCTTGTAAATCTCAGTCAGGCAGACTCAAATGGGTATAGTGATAAACGAATAAAGCATAAAGATAAAGATAGAGATACTTATGTAATTCATTGGTAGGAACTTCAGATAAGCGCATGAAGATGCCTTCCCTTCCGTCTCTCTGCTTTCCTACTGTCTTCATCCAATCCTTCCTACTCCTTTCCATGGCAAGCTTATGCAAGGGTTTCACCGTTGTCAGTGGCTACCTCCCATCCTCTCATTGGAAATGTTCAACGCACCCTGTCACGGCACGGCTATCCATCTGTCGGTTCTCAATCAGGCCGGAATAGAATCCAATGATTCTTTTGCGTCTGTCACTAACGCCCCGCCCTCAGGAGTTTGAAGCACGTCACAGTCATTCAATCATTGAATCCTACTCAGAATACCACAGACAAGGTTAGACCTTCCGGATTCTCTTGAATGCCGCCATCAGTTCTCGCCTATACCACGAAGATTCCGATTAAAGAATCCAAGAGATAAACACTAGAGCCTCGTATGCTTGTAGAACAAGAGTGGTTGTCAGTCACTTTGTTCATGAGTGAGAATGATGATGAGTGTCAATCATCACCTTCATCAAGTTGAAGAACAAGTGATATCTTGGACAAAGAACAAGCGGAATTGAATAGAAGAACAATAGTAATTGCATTAATACTCGAGGTACAGCAGAGCTCCACACCTTAATCTATGGTGTGTAGAAACTCCACCGTTGAAAATACATGAGAACAAGGTCTAGGCATGGCCGTGAGGCCAGCCTCCCAATGAGGGTTCAATCATCAAAACATGATCAAAAGATGAAAATACAATAGTAAAAGGTCCTATTTATAGGAGACTAGTAGCCTAGGGTGTACAGAGATGACATAAAAATCCACTTCCGGGCCCACTTGGTGTGTGCTTGGGCTGAGCAATGAAGCATTTTCGTGTAGAGACTCTCCTTGGAGTTAAATGCCAGCTTTTATGCCAGTTTGGGCGTTTAACTCCCAATTAGGTGCCAGTTCCGGCGTTTAACGCTGGAATTTCTTGAGGTGACTTTGAACGCCGGTTTGGGCCATCAAATCTTGGGCAAAGTATGGACTATCATATATTTCTGGAAAGCCCAGGATGTCTACTTTCCAACGCCGTTGAGAGCGCGCCAATTGGGCTTCTGTAGCTCCAGAAAATCCACTTCGAGTGCAGGGAGGTCAGAATCCAACAGCATCTGCAGTCCTTTTGAGTCTCTGGATCAGATTTTTGCTCAGATCCCTCAATTTCAGCCAGAAAATACCTGAAATCACAGAAAAACACACAAACTCATAGTAAAATCCAGAAAAGTGAATTTTAACTAAAAACTAATAAAAATATAATAAACTCAACTAAAACTACCAAAAACATACTAAAACAATGCCAAAAAGCGTACAAATTATCCGCTCATCACAACACCAAACTTAAATTGTTGCTTGTCCTCAAGCAACTGAAAATCAAATAAGATAAAAAGAAGAGAATATACTATAGACTCCAATTATCAATGAAACTTAGCTCCAAATAGATGAGCGGGACTAGTAGCTTTTTGCCTCCGAACAGTTTTGGCATCTCACTTTATCCTTTGAAATTCAGAATGATTGGCTTCTTTAGGAACTCAGAATCCAGATAGTGTTATTGATTCTCCTAGTTAAGTATGATGATTCTTGAACACAGCTACTTATTGAGTCTTGGCCGTGGCCCAAAGCACTCTGTCTTCCAGTATTACCACCGGATACATACATGCCACAGACACATAATTGGGTGAACCTTTTCAGATTGTGACTCAGCTTTGCTAGAGTCCCCAATTAGAGGTGTCCAGGGTTCTTAAGCACACTCTTTTTGCCTTGGATCACAACTTTATTTCTTTCTTTTTCTTTCTTTTTCTCTCTCTTTTTTTTTCGTTTTCTTTTCTCCCCTTTTTTTTTCGTTTTTCTCTCTTTTTTTTTGTATTCACTGCTTTTTCTTGCTTCAAGAATCATTTTTATGATTTTTCAGATCCTCAGTAACATGTCTCCTTTTTCATCATTCTTTCAAGAGCCAACAATTTTAACATTCATGAACAACAAATTCAAAAGACATATGCACTGTTCAAGCATACATTCAGAAAACAAAAGGTATTGCCACCACATCAAACTAATTAAGCTAGTTTTAAAGATAAATTTGAAATCCTGTACTTCTTGTTCTTTTGTGATTAAAAACAGTTTTCATTTAAGAAAGGTGATGGATTCATAGGACATTCATAACTTTAAGGCATAGACACTAAGACACTAATGATCATAAGACACAAATATGGATAAACATAAGCATAAATTTTTGAAAACAGGAATTAAAGAACAAGGAGATTAAAGAACGGGTCCACCTTAGTGATGGCGGCTCTTTCTTCCTCTTGAAGATCCTATGGAGTGCTTGAGCTCCTCAATGTCTCTTCCTTGTCTTTGTTGCTCCTCTCTCATGATTCTTTGATCTTCTCTAATTTCATGGAGGATGATGGAGTGTTCTTGGTGCTCCACCCTTAGTTGTCCCATGTTGGAACTCAATTCTCCTAGGGAGGTGTTCAGTTGCTCCCAATAGTCTTGTGGAGGAAAGTGCATCCCTTGAGGTATCTCAGGGATTTCATGATGAGTGGGGTCTGTTGTTTGCTCCCCTCTTGAATCAAGAATTTCATTGAACGCCCTCTTCACAAATGTCTTTGAGGACTTGGTCCAACCTTTGATCAAAGTTGACCCTTCTTCATGGCCACAACTTTATAGAAGTGGTCATGATGCACCCTTGAGATGAATCTCTCCATCTCCTATGACTCGGAGGTGGAAGCTTTTGCCTTCCCTTTCCTCTTTTTAGAGGTTTCTCCGGCCTTGGATGCCATAAATGGTTATGGAAAAACAAAAAGCAATGCTTTATCACAACCACTTAAAATGTTTTGCTCGTCCTCGACAAAAGAAGAAAGAAAAGAGTAGAAGAAGAAGAATGGGAGGAAGAAGGGATTGGCTTTGTTTTCGGCCATGTATGGGCG